>NC_048300.1:20536978-20612778 GCF_013100865.1 Trachemys scripta elegans
AGCCGGTAGCGCTCGGGCAGCCTGGCTCTTAAACAGAGCCGAAGAGTCGGGGAGGAGCAGAGCCGCCATTTTCCCGGACATGTTCGGCTTTTTGGCAATTCCCCCCGGACGGGGGTTTGACTGCCAAAAAGCTGGACATGTCCGGGAAAAAGAGGACGTATGGTAACCCTAGTAACTACTGTACTATATTATAGACCATATGCTGTCACTTGTCTGCTAAAGGTGTTTTTATATGTTAAATAAACAGCATTAAGAATGTTCCACGTCAGCAGAATAGATTTCCTCACTGCAAAGGGTTGACAGTGTATCCTGAATCTTTCTCCTGGTATAAATATAGATCATAATTAAGGTTTTGCATTATATTTTGAGGGAGATTAATATATATAGTATTTCCTAATCTGTTGGATGTTTGAAACATAATTGGCATTCAAGCAGAGTAAATATCTTCTCAAATACCTTCTTTGCCAAAATCCTTGCAATATTGTGTATTGCCAGCAATATGAGTAGCCTATACCACTACAATATCGAAATCAAAAATCCCCAGAAGATGCTTTTGTTAGAGCTGTAGTAATAATTCAGCTGACACAGAATTTTATATTGTATGTCTGTAATCAATGCACATAAACTTAACTAGACTATATATGATTATTCTGTAACCATTGTTTTCTTAAATATGTGCACCCAAGTCCCTTTCCCACGCCTCCTTAATAGAACTTTGTTTCTGGACAAATTGGGATTAAAGATTTGTAAAATCTTAAGTGTTTTGGGCTCTACTTGGCTCTTTAGGTTTTAGACTTCAGTCTCCACCTGCTGCTTATGCAGATTTAAGTAGTTGCCTTGAGCCAGAAGTGTTTAGCTTATGCAACTTACAAACTGCACAGGGTATGCATGCACAGATTGCATTAACCTTGAAGCAAATCTCTTCGTTTTACAGATTTTATAAACAAAGTTGGATGTGTTTGCAAAGCTTTTCTGTTTCCTGAATCAGATTGTTTGCGTGTGCATGCAGAGTTTGCTCTGTTTTTCAATAGCATTTTTAAACTCATTTTCCACGGGTACACAGTGAGAAATTTCTGATTGCTCTAGTATTGGTGAAATTTAGAGTGGGATAAAAATCAATTTTATAACCAAAAGCAAATCACAGTCTAAATCATGGACAGACTACCATCTCTCCATAATACCAAAACTCTGTACTAGGGCAGGAAATGATATTAGAGCATTACTTAAAATTACTTCTTTTTGACAATCATTTGTTCATAGTTAACTAACTGTTCATTATTTGGACAACCTACTGTGTATAATGAATTCTTCTTTGAGTAACTTTATATCTGGCAGCTTCTATCACAAAACATTTTGATACATCTTTTTGTGGTAGTAAAATAAATGTAAAAATAGTATCTGTAGGATTAAATTAGAAATAATAATAAATTTTAATTTGTTAGTATAAACTTTTACTTTCATTTTACTTTCTTTTTTGTAGTCCTTTAACACATTGCACATGATGTATCATGAGGCCACAGCTTGTCACGTGACTGGAGACCTGGTGGAACTTTTGTCAATATTCCTCTCGGTCCTTAAATCAACACGTCCATATCTTCAGAGAAAAGGTTTGGTAATGATTTTTTTTAATAGAGATTATAGGCTTTAGTTTGTTTGAACTAATTAATTTTCATGGACAGAAATTCTTTCATTGTTTGTCTCGTTGCTATGTAACCTTTGGGAATCATCTTTTTCTAGACAGTAACAGTGACTAAATTAATTTAATTATTAAAGTGTTAAAATGTATCTAAAAATAAATAGTATAGTTTTGACAGCAGTAGACCAGTGACAAGTCTTAGGTTTCTAATTTGATTAAGATCACATTTATAAAATTGATACAATGATCGTTTTAATTGCTCCATGTGACCATTTTCTTTCTTACTTCAAGAATTAAAAGTTGTCAAGCATTTGGAATGACAGATAACTTAGCATGTTTTTGTATTTGCAGATGTGAAGCAAGCGCTAATCCAGTGGCAGGAGCGAATTGAATTTGCCCATAAACTCTTAACTCTGCTAAATTCTTACAGTCCTTCAGAACTTAGAAATGCTTGCATTGGTAAGTTGTATTAATGCTACTGCAGTCTGGAAAGATTCTTTCCATATAACTCAATTTAAAATTAACAGAAACAGTTCTATATTACGATTATTTATGAATGTTCTGCACATTGGATTTGTTAATTTTTTGACATTAATAGAATTATTGTTTATTTTCCCAAGGATCTTACTAATCCTTGTATATCAAGAATAAAATGAATATTTAGGATTTGTTAGGCATCATTTTATATTATTCATCTAGCTTGTTTAAAAGCCTGGTGCCTGATTCTATTCTCTTCTCGCTTATACTAGTGTGAATCAGGAATAACACTGTTGAAATCAATAGATTTTCTACAGTGTTAGTAAGATCAGAATCAAGTTCCAGATCTTTAATTTAGCATCCACAGGGTAACTAAATTAATATTTAAAGTTAGTGGGAAAACTCATTTGTTGTGAAGCACAGAAACCTCATTACCCTGAGTAAGAACTCCCTGTGTCCATTTCTATGCCCCATTTACTAAAAAAAGGCAACAATAAAAGTAAAAAGATATGTTAAATAGCTTTTAAAAGTACCGGGCTATGATGTTTCTTGCTTCTTGATTCCTGGTGGGGTGTTTAACTTGTAGGAATGGACGTCATACCAAGAAATTCTTGTCTTCTTGCATTAGCAAACTTCTTCTGAAAGGCTTTATCTGATTTTTTTTAAGGAGTAGAATCTGCATTTTTTTCTTGTTTGTGAAGGCCTAACCCACTGTCCAAATTAACCCTATTTTTAATATAATTTGTATGCCTTTTCCTGTTACTTTGAGTGCCCTTGTCATTGTCGTCCTGGCTGCTGCTGGTTGCCATTTTCCAGGCATCATACCTGATATGGTAAAGAAGAAGCAAAGAGGGTAATTTTCTTGAGCTTCTACTTCCTACAATTTGACACCCCTCTTATTGGTTGTTAAGGGAAAGTTGATATAACACTGATTAGGTTTTCTTCTAGTGGTAGAGGTGAAGGAACCTTGATTATTTCAGGTGTTTTCACATTAAATTTTGTTCACTATAAAGCCTGCCTCCACAATGTGCACTAGCAGAAATAATACCAAATAGATCAGGTTTTCAGATGCATGAGCCATAAGTCATGTTTACACTTAAGAAATAACTTTGTGTAATAGCAAAACCAACTTCTCATTTGTAGATGTCCTCAAGGAGCTTGTGCTTTTAAGCCCTCATGATTTCCTGCACACTTTGGTTCCATTTCTGCAGCACAACCATTGTACATACCACCACAGTAATATCCCAAGTATGTATTTCTAATTGTTGTATTTTACAGTTGAATTTCAATACAATTGCTCTTTGTGTGCATTGAGGGGTACTAGTGTTGACCTTTTAAATTCTTCATCATTTTGTCCTAATTTACGCTACAGTGTCTCTTGGACCTTATTTCCCCTGTCGTGAAAATCTGAAATTAATAGGAGGGAAAAGTAATATCCGTCCTCCTCGTCCTGAACTCAATATGTGCCTCTTGCCTACGATGATGGAAGCCAGCAAGGTATGTACATATATGGACATAGGGAAACCTGTTTTCCTGTCAATGGCATTACATATTTGTAGTTTGTAAAGAAAGCATAATTTTAAGTGCTTTCAAAATGATGCCTTGTACAATGCGTTTACCCACTAACTTACTGTGTAAGCAAATTTTAAAAACTGTACTTATGAAATTTAAAATTTTCCTCAGTGGGTTTGAATTATGTGGTGGTGCCTGTGCCCAAAATGATGTAATATTATGAATTTCCATTACAAATATTTATATAGTGTATGAGCCCACATTTTATAATTAATAATTCTTTAGTATTAAGAGCCAGTTTTAAAGGAAGTCTCTAAAATTGCACCAACCATCTTTCTTGCTAATATTTTTGCGTATGTATTTTTCATCTGCGTGTTTTTTCATTAAATTGTGTTTGCATGCATGAATCTCAGATACTTAGATTTCTAACTATCTGATCTGTGCATGCCAATGCTTGAGCATATAAATGCAAAAATTTGGATGCAGAAATTATATGTGAAAACTTTGGAATGCAAAACTGCAGACCTGATTTTATCGATTGGGCGATATATATCTTTGAAAATTTAGTTGTTCTTCGATTGATTCCTCATATCGATTCCAATTAGTTGTGTGCGTGCCATATGCACAGTCATTGGAAAGTTTTTCCTTTAGCGGCACCCGTCGGGTCGGCTGCAGAGCCCTCTGGGGTGTCACCTCCATGGCACTCAATATATGACCCTGCTAACCTGGCGCCTCCTCATTTCCTTCTTACCGCCAGTGACAGTCATTGGAACTGTGGCGACTTGCTTAACAAGTTCTTCTCTCATTCTTCTAGCTTTCAGTTCGTATTAGTTTAGTGTTACTTGTATTTGTAGTTAGTTAGTGTTAGTAGTTTTAGCTGTTGGGTGTGGGGGTTTCCCCTCCACCCCAACTGCCTATCTCCCCTTGGGGACTCAGGGCATATCTCAGTACCAAGGGTTCAAATCCTGCAATAAGCCCATGCCAACGGGCGACCCCCACGATGCTTGTCTGAAGTGTCTGGGGGAGGCGCAGCAGGCTGATAAGTGCAGAATTTGTAAAGGGTTTCGCCCTAGAATGAAAAAGGAGTGGGACTTTCATTTAAAACATCTTCTTATAGAGGCGGCTCTCAGACCGCAATCCACCTCTGTGCAGTAAGACACGGCACCAAGTTCATCGGTGCAGAGCGCTCCGGCATCCGTGGTAGATGGACATAGGGACCCACAGCAACGCAACCAAAGCCAACGGGAATTGTCTGGGACTGATCTCATTCCCTTGCGCCGCAGGAGCGGCACCAGAAGCAGGGTAGGAGTGGATCTCCGCCTTTGAGACCCAATCCCTCGGAGTCAGCCATTGGAGCGCATCCCAGGAAGGAGCACCCAACACCGTGATGTTTGGAACCAGCACTGTCGACTTCTGCACCGTAAAGGGGACCGTTGAGTCCAGTACCTTTGGACTCCGCAAGCCATATGGTGGAAGAGGTGGGGATGCCATCCACCCCAGACACCTTAGAGGCCAGGAGGGATCTCAAAGCCATGACTGCACCGAGGTCCCCGGCTTTCCGGGACAAGCCCCCGGCGCTACTGAAAGTGGCACTGTCATGGGGCAAACCGGCGATGCTGCATCTGCCTACACCCAGCAGATCACCAGTCCAGATAACACCAGGGGAATGTCACATCCATGCTGAAATTTAGGGAATTGTTGCCCTTGGAGTCCAGGGAGGTGTTTGGGGCTATTGTTGAGGAGGGCAAAGAAGTAGCATGGACCTCTTTGCAGGCCTCTTTGGATGCTGCGGCACTGCACCCTTTCCTCAGGGATAGTCATGAGGAGGAGTTCAGGGCTACAGGCATCAGGCTTATCCCCAGAGGTGCAGCAAACTCTGCAGGACCCGCCATTCGATGGGGCAGGCCTGTTTGCAGAGCAAACAGACGCCAGGCTGCGCAGCCTAAAAGACTACCGGGCGACAATGAAGTAATTGGGTATGCACACACCAGCAATCCAATGCAAACACTTCAGGCCGCAACTGCAACGCCCTTATCCTCCTTGACTGAGGTAGGATTTCTCTAGAAGGAGGAGCAGAAATGGCAGGCGGAAGCCTCTCCATTCTCCACCAGGGCCCAGCTAAGCCATCATCAGGCTCCAAACGGGCCTTTTGAAGGTGTGCCCAAGGACGGTGCACCCGCCACAACACCGGATCCTTCCCCTTGTTTCTTGAATCGTCTGTCCCACTTCTGCCGTGCTTGGTCCCGAATAACATTGGACTGATGGGTTCTTCTTACTGTAGAAGTGGGATATTCTCTTCAATTCTGCTCCTCCTCTCCATTCCAACCCCCTTCCCCATCCCTCTTCAGGGACCCTTCTCACAAGCAACTCCTTATTCAGGAGGTTCAGGTGCTCCTAGCCATAGGAGTAGTGGAGGAGGTTCCTCAGGGGTCAGGGATTCCATTCCTGATACTTCCTAATCCCCAAGGCCAAGGGGGTTCTCAGACCCATTCTACACCTGCGAGGACTCAGCAAGTTCATGGTAAAATTGAAGTTCCACATGAGTACAATTATCCCTTCTCTGGATCTGGGAGACTGTTATGCTGCCCTTGACATGAAAGATGCGTACTTTCACATAGCTATTCGGCCTGCACACAGACGATTCCTTCAGTTTGTGGTCGATCACAAACTATCCTTTCGTGGTCCTTCCCTTTGGCCTGTCAGCAGCTCCCCGAGTGTTCACCAAGTGTCAGTTGTAGCAGTCTTCCTCCGAAGGAGGCAGGTGCAGATATACCCCTACTTCAATGAGTGGCTGCTCAGGGGGCGCACCAGGGAACAGGTGGAGTCCCAAGTCCGATTAATCAGATCCACTTTCAAGAGACTGGGGCTCCTCCTCAACATGAACAAGTCAACCTTATCACCGACTCAAAAAATTGAGTTAATCGGGGCAATGTTGGACTCAGTTCAGGCAAACCATGGCAGACATCATTTAAGGCCTCAGGCAGTACCCGACCACTACAGCAAGGAGATGCCTGAGTCTCCTCGGCCACATGGCAGCCTGCACTTACGTGGTCCAGGACGCCAGACTGAGGCTCAGGCCACTCCAGGCATGGTTCGCTTCGACTTATCGCCCGGGGCACGACAGCCTGAGCTCTGGTCATGGTGCCAGAGCAAGTACTCGAGTCCCTCCAACTGTGACTCGACCCTCAGACAGTGTGTGAGAGTTCCTTCAGCAGCCCCCAGCCCCCCTTGTCCCTGGTAACGGATGCGTCAGCTCTGGGATGGGGTGTGCATTTGGGAGACCTCCAAACACAGGGCCTCTGGTCACAGGACGAGCTCTCTCTCATATCAATATCAAGGAGTTGAGGGCAGTGAGGCTAGCATACCAAATCTTTCAGGCCCAACTACAAGGCCAGTGCATGGCAGTTATGACAGCAACACCACTGCCATGTTTTACATCAACAAGCAGGGTGGAGCCCGTTCTTCTCCCCTGTAACGGGAAGCCCTCCAGCTATGGGAGTTCTGCATAGCCCATTCCATTCACCTGGAAGCATTCTCTCTACCAGGAGTTCAGAACGCATTGGTGGACCACCTCAGCAGGTCTTTCCACAACCACGAGTGGTCCATCCAGCCAGATGTCATACACTTCCAAAGGTGGGGGTTTCCCCAGGTCAATCTGTTCGCCACCCAGAGCAACAGAAAGTGTCCAATGTTCTGCTCCTTCCAGAGAGACAGCCCAGACTCAATCACAGATGCGTTCCTGCTACCCTGGGGAGGCTGCATGCTCTATGCCTTTCCCCTGTTCCCACTCGTGCACAGTGTCCTACTCAAGTTACGCAGGGACGGGGCGGAGATAATTCTGGTGGCAACAGCGTGGCCTCGACAATGCTGGTACACCACGCTCCTGGAACTGTCGGTGGTCACCCCGATCACGTTGCCACTCCTCCCCCACCTGATCACTCAGGACCACGGTCATCTTCATCACCCTGACCTGCAGTCCCTCCATCTCACTGCCTGGAAGCTTCATGGCTGAACCCCATGGAGCTTCTGTGCTCAGAACAAGTTAGGGAGGTCTTACTCGGCAGCAGGAAGCCCTCCACTAGGGCCTCATATCTGGCAAAGTGGAAAAGGTTTATTTGCTGGTGTGACCAGTGTCATACACCCCCACTTCAAACACCAATACCTCTCATCTTAGAGTACCTTCTGCACCTGAAACTGCAAGGCCTGGCAGTGTCATCCATAAAGGTACACCTCGCTGCTATCTCGGCTTGGATGCTCCGTCTTCGCCAACCCTATGGTTGGCCGGTTTCTCAAGCGTCTGGAATGGCTACATTCCCAGCTTAGACAGCCTGTTCCCATGTGGGACCTTAACCTGGTCCTCTCCAGACTGAGGGGGACCCCATTTGAACTTCTGGAAACTTGCTCCCTTCTCTGTCTGTCGTGGAAGGTAGCCTTTCTGGTCACCATTACATCATCAAGGAGGGTGTCTTGAGTTAAAGGCCCTTACCTCCGATCCACCCTATACAGTTTTCCACATGGATAAGGTGCAACTCCAACGTAACCCGACCTTTCTTACTAAAGTTGTGTCGCACTTCCACACTAGTCAGGACATTTTCCTGCCTGTTTTTTATCCTAAGCCTCATACCAGTGGCTGTGAGAAGAGTCTGCACTCCCTGGATGTTCGGCCGGCGCTAGCTTTTACATCAATTGCACTAAGCCATTCAGGAAGTCAAACCAGTTGTCCGTGGTGGTGGCAGACCGGATGAAAAGTATCCCAATTTCATCTCAAAGAATATCTTGCTGGATCACGTCCTGCATCCGTACGTGCTACGAGCCGGCACTTAAAGCACAGGCCTCATTGGAGGCGTTTCTGGCCCAGGTCCCTGATACAAGAAATCTGCAGGACAGCAACTTGGTCCTCGGTGCATACGTTCATCTTTCATTATGTCACCATTCAGCATGCCAGAGATGATGCAGCTTTCGGCAGAGCAGTGCTCCAATCAGCGATTCTATAACTCTGACCCCACCACCTAGGTATGGCTTGGGAGTCACCTAATTGGAAACGCTGGTCTCCCCCGTGAAATCTGTATAGTATGGGGCAGGGGTCGGCAACCTTTGGCACCCAGCCCGTCAGGGTAAAGCCGTGGACAGGACTGTTTGTTTATCTGGAGCGTCCGCAGGCACTGAGCCCCTCAGCTCCCACTAGCTGTGGTTCGCCGTTCCCAGCCAATGGGAACTGTCGGAAGCGGCGACTAGCATGTCCCTCGGCCAGTGCTGCTTCCCGCAGCTCTCATTGGCCCCGAACGGCAAACCATGGCCAGTGGGAGCTGCGGGGCTCCGGGCCTGCGAACACTCCAAATAAACTTTTATCCTGATGGGCCAGGTGCCAAAGGTTGCCAACCACTGGTATAGGGTAAAAGCACACAAAAGACCAGATTTCACGGTCTGTGACATGTTTTCATGGCAGTGAATTTGTTAGGGCCCTATCTATAAAACTGTCTTTAAAGAACGTTTTGGGTGTTGCAAACAGATATTAATCTGGTTATTGATATGCCCTTTAAAAACTGAATGTATGTACACTGATCTGCAAATTAGCATCTAATTTTATTCACATCAAATCTATTTTGAGTTAATTTTGGAAATGCTCATCAGGTTATACAGCAGTATATTATTAAATGCATAGAAAACTTACGGCTCTTAATAAGCTTATTAACTAAATTTTTAGGTATGTCATGTAGTTGCCCAGTTGCTTAATTTAAACTTAATCGATTTATAAATTGTCTTCTTAAATCTTCAGGGTAAAGATGATGTTTATGATCGTATGCTTCTAGACTACTTCTTTTCGTACCATCAGTTCATCCATCTATTATGTCGAGTTGCAATCAACTGTGAAAAGTTTACCGAAACTTTAGTTAAGATGAGTAAGTATGGCAGTTAAACAGTAAATCCTACCTAAACAGACTTCCCTTAGCCATTGAGATGTTTTGTAGTGGCAATTATGCGAAACTATGTACTTACTTTTTAAAATATAATTCAGTATATTGATAGTCAATTGGATTTAGGCTCCAAAATGCTTAAATCCCGTTAGAAAATGAGATTTAGGCTCCTGAATCAGTTCTGTAT
Organism: Trachemys scripta elegans; assembly: GCF_013100865.1. Classification (NCBI taxonomy): domain Eukaryota; kingdom Metazoa; phylum Chordata; order Testudines; family Emydidae; genus Trachemys; species Trachemys scripta. The sequence goes on from NC_048300.1 coordinate 20,546,706, forward strand.
TGCAGAGCTGAGCACAGCAATACCTAAATACCTTTACAAATCTAGACCTTAATCCTCAGCCTTGCTGAGACTGCTAACAAGTGTGCCAATTAGTGCCAACTCTGACAGTGGTTTCTGGGATATGGATGCCTCATCTATGCAGTAATAGCTGAATTGAGACCACCAATTCATTTTATATAAGCAACCAAAGAGCCATCGGAGAGCACCAACTCTGTCACTATAGACCTGGGCCTGATTCTAGTTAATAAGTTACGGCCTGACCACACTATAACTTTTAGCTGAGTTTGTACTCATCTGGTGAAAATGGTTTTTACCTCCACACATGGCAGCTGTGTTTCACCCCTGCCAGAGGCCTAGAGTAGTCTTTCTATAACAATTCCAGGACACTAGTTTTTTTTACTCTGCCTGTCTAACGAGTTCAGCAGTCCTTCTTCATCCCAGCTCTCTCTGTGTAGGACATCCTAAAGTGAATTGCCACACATACGAGTGGTGCTCTGTGTGTGCATCTTCTGGAATAACTACTCAGATTTTCCCACAATACAGTATAGTTAGGCAGCATGATAGGTGTAGATACACAAACATGGTTATGTTGTCAGGAAAGTTTCTTTGTAACTGATAAGAGCTATCTTTTTGACTAGTTACAAAATTATGGAGGTAGTGTGGATTGGCTTTTACAGGTAGGAATTAATTAAGCCATTGAGTCACCCACTGATTCTTTGTTCAAGCCATGAACCACAGAGCAAAATTACTATTTAGTGTGGGATTTTTCTGCTGAAGTGTTTATCAAGAATGTGTAACCTTTGCTATTGATCACTATTGTTACCTAGCCAATGTTTCATTATGTGTATGTAGATAAAGTTGTGGCTTGAGGTGAAGATGAAGCTTAAGAAATTTCAAATCTGTTGTGCTCATGCTGCTTTGTTTCTCAAAAAATATGAAAACTGATAAATTGTTCCAGCTAAAGAATTAAAAGAAAACAATATTGAGATCAGATGCTACATTTTAGACTCAGCAGGTAAAAATATAGAACAAAGTCCTGTTCTGTAGACTAACTACTATAAAAACCATTCTAGATGCTAGACCTTTGTGGTCATATGTAATTGGTTTAGGATATAGTCCTCTGAATTTGTATGGTGCTTCAAAACTATGCAGGTCAAAAAATAAATATATCCTACAAAGATCAGTTTTAGGTAGTTCTTTATGTCATCAGTTTTGTTTTCTCTTAACATTTCAGGTGTCCTCGTTGCTTATGAAGGTTTACCACTTCATCTTGCATTGTTTCCCAAACTTTGGACTGAGCTGTGCCAGACTCAGGTAAAATTTAAATGGGTTTGAGAACCAACTGAACAAGAATATTTACCAGATGTGACAACTGTAAATGTTTTAAAGATAGTTACTTTTTAAACAGCAATTCATAAGACTAATTACTAATTAAATTCAGTACTTTAAATGTATTGGGTGTTGTTAATTTGTTCACAACTTTAACCTTTTTAAAATTAAATGTTAACAATTAGTAACACCTTGTGTTTATATTGTGACTTTTATCCTGAAGGATCTTTTTAAAAAAAAAAAAAAAAAGCTAACTGATATGCAGATCATGTATACCCCTGATCCTGCAAACACTTTTGTATGCTACTAACTTTACACACATGCATAAATATTAGTAAGCTTGGAGCTTGTGCTTGTCAATAGAGATTGCTTTGCCCACCATTGAAATCCAGCCACTTCAGAGTTGTAGTATACCCAAATATCACAATGAAGAGTGATATATATATATAAAAGATCAATAAATCTAATCTGTAGATCTAGAATAGAATTTTTTAATAGCATATAACCATTTCACTCAACAGTTTAGGATAGGGAGTGAAGAATACCATACCCAGTTGAAAGTGCAGGAGGAATTTAGGTAATTAGAATATACTTACCGAAGTTAGAATTTGTCCAGGACACCCATCAGCACTCTTGCGCTTATGTGAAAACAACTACAGACTTTTTTCAAATAAAGTTTAAAAAAATTAAATCACCCTAGATTGCTTGTCAAGTTGCAGGCTTGAAGAGATGTATATAACCCAAGTTCTAAAATCATGAAAATACGCAGTTTTTAGTGGAAATGCTGACACAGCGGTAACACTACTGACACAATGACTGCATATTCCCACTTGGGGGATATGGCACCTCTGGCGTTCAGCTGCAGAATTTTTCTAGTGAGCACTATGTTTTGGGGCTGCTTGCTCCTTCCCCTCCCTTGCAAAGGATGCCAGGGGTATAAAAGAGCGAGTGGGCCAACCTGTTGCTTTTTCTTTCAGTGAGCTCAAATCACGCCCAGTGTCTTCAGTGCTTTTCTTGACCGTTTCTCTTTTGATTTTGCCTTTTGGGGCTATTTTCTTTCTAGTTAGATTAACAGTTAGTTAGCAGAGTCTTTCTTCAGTCCGAAAAATAAAGAAATGGTACAGCAACAGTTTAAGGCAAACTGCTCTCTGTAAGGTGGTATTGGCATTATATCAACCCTTTTCATGCAACAAAACCCAGCTCTGTTATGTCACTCCAATTAATCACAAGTATCCACAAGATACTTTGCTTTTAAAACAGCATTAAAAAAATTGAGAACGCTGCTAGCCTGTCCTAACTGTCTCAGACATCAAATCATTCATGCAAAAATGTCTGTATCTAGACTTTGGTCTACAGACAGGATCCTTATCAGTATAACTGGTGATACCTTTTCTCCAGGCCTTTGTATGGCCTCCATAAGATTAATTACAAAGGGAAACATACCTTATTGATGCTACTTACACCTGGGCCATTTGAGATGCAGAAGGTAAAGATAACACATGTTCATCACGAGATTCCTTCCTTTCTTACTATCGACAGGGATATTTCCAGATGGAGTAAGATGGTCATCTTGTTCTCAACCCTTTTATAGAATATGGTCACTGTTGGAAATTAAAGCTTCTGCTTTAGGGTTCTGGAGTTAAAAACAGTTTGTCTAATCTGTAAGACTTTCTCCCATTGATCAGGACCAGAAACTCATCTGCCAAAAGTACCAATGCCTGTCTCAGGTCTCCACCAGGTATTATATAAAGGGAAAATCCAGACTAGGCCTATTCATTACTAAGCCCAACACCCCTTATCTCAAGCTCTACTTCAGGGTCAGACAAAAGCCAGTGTCACTGGCAAAATCTGTTTCTCAAATGGAATCAGAAATTCCACTGCATATTCCCTCTAGTTCCATTGGTTCCGGAGATCTGTCTGCAGATCAGATGAGACTCAGCCAAGATGTTGCAATAACTGTAATAGAATCTTGGCAGTTTGGTTCAAGTGTCCTGTGTCTGATGTTAGCACCACTTTCCAGATTACTAGATCTTTCTGTTTATGTAGGATTAAGACTCTCCACCTGATCCTGAATTGTCCAGGTTGATACCCTGACTTCTAGATTTTTGAACAATCCAGGACCATATTATGAATAGCAGGGGTTGTGATTTCAGCTTCCTTCAGATGCCTGGAACAGTGGGCCTCCCTCACTTTGTAATACCCTAGTTTATTGAAGCATTTCTCCATGGACCAGTAGGGTTGCTTACTGCTTTGCCTTCATGACTGCACTAAGGAATCTGGATTTCTTTATTGTTGTGCTGTGAGTATTACAGTGGGTGTTGTTCATTCCGGGGTTATTCCCTATAGTGTATGAATTTCTTTTCAATTGGAATTGGAGTCTTTTTTCTCAAAGCTCTCTGGATCTCTGGTCTTCTATTTGTCAGATTACACTGCTCTACAGCCAAAATGCTTCTGAAATAAATGTAGTGAAACTTTACTAATTCTGGGTCACTGAGAATGAAAATACATCTTTGACTGGATCTATGAATAAATCTATGACTGGGTTTGGACAGTACTTGCTTTTTAGACAAAACAATGAATGATGCAATCTGAAGCTGGTATTGCGTCATACATTATATGAATTGCATCATGTTATTCCTAGAAGTCGTGGATGATGCAATCATAACGAAGCTTACATCACTCTGCTGAACAAATTGCCCTATATCAGCTCTAGAAATCATACAGTGTCGTGCTCTCTTATTTTTCAGTGTTTGATTTTGCAAAGGGACACATTTCTGTTTAGCCAAAGTGAGCAGAGATGCCTCGTACTTGTGTGAACAGTACAGATAACTTCTGCTGTGTTTGCGGTGAAGTGACTTTTGCATCACAAAAGCGCAGTATAACCACTATGGATAAGAAAGCCTATCACCTTTATTTTGGCTGCAAAATTGGAGATCAGGACAAGAGGTGGGCCCCACACATATGCTGCAACACTTGTGCAACAAATCTTCGCCAGTGGTTGAACAGGAAAAGGAAATCTATGCCTTTTGCAGTGCCAATGATTTGGAGAGAGCCAACGGATCATACCAGCAGTTGTTACTTCTGCATGGTGCCTCCAGTTGGGAAAGGTGTGTCAAAAAAGAAAAAGTGAACTGTGCATTATCCAAACATTCCATCAGCTATACGCCCAGGACCCCACGGAGAAGGACTGCCGGTTCCTGATGCACCAGAATCATTCTCACTTGAGTCAGACGAGGAAGAGGATGAAACTTCTCGGCCTGGACCATCAATGTCACAGGACCCACATTTTCTCCCATCCTCCTCCTCTGAACCACACCTCATAACACAAGGTGAACTGAATGACCTTGTCAGGGATTTGGAACTACCCAAGAGTAAGGCAGAGCTGTTGGGCTCCAGACTACAGCTGTGGAATCTCCTGGCAGGTGATGTTAGGGTTTCCATGTTCCGTGACCGTCAAAAGGATCTTGTCCCATTCTTCTTCATGGAAGGTGATCTTGTAGCCTGCAACAACATCGATGGTGTGATGGCAGCCCTCAACATCGTTCGCGATGCAGATGAGTGGAGACTGTTCATTGATTCATCGAAGACGAGTCTTAAAGCAATTTTACTGCATAATGGCGATGTTTTGCCATCAATTCCAGTTGGTCATGCCATCCATATGAAGGAAACCTATGACAACATGAAACAACTTTTGAGGTGCATAAACTATGACCAACATCAGTGGCAGTTTTGTGGTGATTTAAAGGTTGTTGCTCTCTTGCTTGGTCTGCAGACTGGATACACAAAGTACTGCTGTTTTCTCTGTGAATGGGATAGTCGTGCAAGAGATTCCCACTACATCAAGAAAGATTGGCCACTCCGACAGTCATTGGAGCCTGGGAGGAAAAGTGTTCAGCATCCACCACTTGTTGAATCAAGGAAGATTTTGTTACTACCCTTACACATCAAGCTGGGTCTGATGAACTTTGTCAAGGCCATTGACAAAACACAAGCAGCTTTCAAGTACCTCCGTGGAAAATTTCCAAGGTTAAGTGAAGCTAAGATAAAGGAAGGTGTCTTTGTTGGTCCTCAGATTTGTGAACTTCTTCGAGATGATGCATTTGACCATGCACTGCGTGGCAAGGAAAAGACGGCATGGAAAGCCTTCCAGTTAGTGGCAATAAATTTTCTCGGAAACAACAAGGCAGACAACTACAGGTTGTTGGTGGAAAACCTCCTCAAGGCATACAAAAGCCTTGGTTGCAACATGTCACTAAAGATACATTTTTTGCACTCTCATCTAGATTTTTTTCCACCGAACTGCGGAGCAGTGAGTGACGAGCACGGCGAGCGATTTCACCAGGACATTGCAACAATGGAGAAACGCTATCAGGGCAAATGGAGCCCATCAATGCTTGCAGACTATTGCTGGACAGTGACAAGAGATGCTCCATTTAATGAATACAAGAGACAAGCCAAGAAGCGCCGAGTAGACACTGAATAGGACTAAACTATGTACATAATAGTTTTTTGCCTTTTGTTTCATAATAAATTTTATTTATATAACCCTTTTGCTGATTTTTAAAGTGTTACATAAACAGGACAGGTGAAATATTATCATGTAAAGCAACCATAAACACATGAAAAGACCTAGGTTTACAATTTATGATTAAAACTCTACTATCTACACAATATACATAGACATAAAATGTAAAAACTTAAATATCTTAGAAACAGTAGCCAATCAGTTGTTTTAATTGTCATATTTGAATTCAGCACATCAAAATACATAATAAATAGCACATTTTATCTCTGAAGCAGATGACTTCTCAAAAATTGTATACCAGTGATATTAGACAAATATAATTATATCATAATTATGATGTATTTTATGAAAGATAAGCATGTGAGGTGTCATTGGAAAGATTATGGTTTGTTGAATATGATTATCCTATTTGTAAGCATGAATCATTTTTGAATCCAAAGTTATGAATATTGACTATGTATCTATTTCACATGTAGCTATTCCTGTGCAATGCCCACTCGGCAAAACGTTCTCAGTCTAGGTGACTGGCTGGGAAGGGCCCATTCAGATTAATGAGCCATTAGGAAAAAACAAGAGGTATTAGAAGAAGCTTATCTCCCACCTGGTGAGCCTTTCTGTGCCTCCAAACAGCCAGTTGGGGGGGGTGGGGGCTGCTGTCTCTCTACAGGGACATGTGACCAGGTCACCTGGTGCTGGACTCCATCTTGGGATGTCAGTATTTTTGCACTGACTGGCATGGGAACCTAGGGTGACCAGATGTCCCGATTTTATAGGGACAGTCCCGATTTTTGGGTCTTTTTCTTATATAGGCTCCTATTACCCCCCCACCCCTGTCCCGATTTTTCACACTTGCTGTCTGGTCACCCTATGGGAACCAGGCTTTGAAACGAAGGGTTCCTGCCATATGCCAAAGCTATATAAGGTAGGAGAGTGACATCAACTGGGTTCTTCACTGGCTCCCCACCCAAGAAGACTCCTGGAAACACCTGAGGAACAAAGTCTGAACTGGAGGAAGTGCTGGACCCAGGCGAAAGGGATTTTTAGCCTGTGAATGGAACACCTGGGGATTCCAAGCTTTAAGCAAGTGCAGCTTGCCCCATAAGAATCTGCAGTCTGCTTATATCATCACTTAAGGTGAGAATCTGCTATTCATATCCAATCTATTTAGCATATTAAGCTTAGTTTGCGTTTTTGTTTATTTGCTAGGTAATCTGTTTTGATCGGCTTGCTATCACTTATAATCACTTAAAATCTGTCTTTTGTAGTAAATAAACTTATTTTTCCTTTATCTAAACCCATGTGTGGGAATCATAACTCAGGGCAAAAGGCTGTAGCATATTCCTCTCCACGTTGAGGGAAGGGGCAAATTTTATGAGCTTACGCTGTACAGTTCCCTGTGCAGCGCAAGAGGTTATAATTTTGGGTTTACATTCCAGAGGAAGTGCCTGCCTGAGGAGTTGGGAGGTTGCCTTAGCTGGAGCCTTCCCATGCAGGCGCTGGTCAAAGAGCCTGACTGCATGTAATTGCAGCTGGATGTGTTCCTAACTATATATGCTGGTGAAAGTGCAGGCTAGAAAGGGCCTTGCAGCTTGTCAGAGCAGTATAGTGTAAAAGGGACCCCAGGCTGGCTAGTGGGTTAGGAGGCTGTGGTACCCCAGTTTCAGGTGGCACCTGGTGGGGGGGGGGGGCGGAACCAATCACAATGACACACAGCACACTGAGGCTATCGCTATTCAGACTGATGTTTTTTCATATATTTAAAAAGGAAAGCCTACTTCATGGTAAACAAGCAGCTCATTTTCTAGGGGTATAATTCTTGCTTGGAGTCAGACAATTTGGATCCTGCCTTGATCAAACCCTTGATGTGATTTGTGATGAGCAATGGATGCTAACCTGGTATGGAAAAGAGCCTTCATCCTAGCACTGTAGTACTCCATATCAGCGCTAAGTAGTGTGCTGTTAATAGTATCCTTGGGCTCGTTGGCAAAACTCTCAGGTATCCAGATTTCTCCGAGCAATCAGACTGGCCAGACTAATAGACCGATCTTCCCTAAGTGGGACCTACCACTGGTGCTGAATGCTCTAACCATCCATTCCACTGAGAGTCTGACTTCCTTCATTCTGCCCATGGTCACAGCACCCAACTGAACACTAGCGGCACACCCTGAATATCGGAAAAGCACAAGCATACAGAACAAACAAGGAGTTCGGCTCTCTGTTCATTTCCTTTCATCCTGCAGTGCCAAGGGCTTAAGAATGGCCAAGCTATCCCTTACTAGATGAAGCATAAGAATAGCGGAGGCGGTCCAAAAAGCAAGCAGGGTGTTAGGGATCATTAAAAAGGGGATAGAGAATAAGACTGAGAATATATTATTGCCCTTATATAAATTGATGGTACGCCCACATCTCGAATACTGTGTACAGATGTGGTCTCCTCATCTAAAAAAAGATATACTGGCACTAGAAAAGGTTCAGAAAAGGGCAACTAAAATGATTAGGGGTTTGGAACGGGTCCTATATGAGGAGAGATTAAAGAGGCTAGGACTCTTCAGCTTGGAAAAGAGGAGACTAAGGGAGGATATGATAGAGGTATATAAAAGCATGAGTGATGTGGAGAAAGTGGATAAGGAAAAGTTATTTACTTATTCCCATAATACAAGAACTAGGAGTCACCAAATGAAATTAATAGACAGCAGGTTTAAAACAAATACAAGGAAGTTCTTCTTCACGCAGCGCACAGTCAACTTGTGGAACTCCTTACCTGAGGAGGTTGTGAAGGCTAGGACTATAACAGCGTTTAAAAGAGAACTGGATAAATTCATGGTGGTTAAGTCCATTTATGGCTATTAGCCAGGATGGGTAAGGAATGGTGTCCCTGGCCTCTGTTTGTCAGAGGATGGAGATGGATGGCAGGAGAGAGATCACTTGATCATTGCCTGTTAGGTCCACTCCCTCTGGGGCACCTGGCATTGGCCACTGTCGGTAGACAGGATACTGGGCTAGATGGACCTTTGGTCTGATGCGGTACAGCCGTTCTTATATTCTTAGCCATACTGGGTCAGACCAAAGTTCCATCTAGCCCAATATCCTGTCTTTCGACAGTGGCCAGTGCCCCAGAGGGAAAGAACAGATAATCATGAAGTGATCCATCCCCTGTTGTCCACTCTCAGCTTCTGGCAAACAGGCTAGGGACACCATCCCTGCCCATCCTGGCTGATAACTATTGATAGACCTATCCTTCATGAACTTATCAAGTTCTTTTTTTGAATCCTGTTATAGTCTTCACCTTCACAACATCCTCTGGCAAGGAGTTCCACACGTTGACTGTGCGTTGTGTGAAGAAATAATTCCTTTTGTTTGTTTTAAACCTGCTGCCTATTCATTTCATTTGGTCACCCCTAGTTCTTGTGTTAAGAGGAGTAAATAACACTTCCTTATTTATTTTCTCTACACCAGTCATGATTTTATAGACCTCTATCATATCCCCTCTTACTCATCCCTTTTCCAAGCTGAAAAGTCCCAGTCTTATTAATCTCTCCTCATATGGCAGCCATTCCATACCCCTAATCATTTTTGGTGCCCTTTACTAAACCTTTTCCAATTCCAATCTATCTTTTTTTGAGATGGGGTGACCACATCTGCAAGCAGTATTCAAGATGTGAGCGTACCATGGATTTATATAGAAGCAATATGATATTTTCTGTCTTCTTATCTATCCCTTTCTTAATGATATCCCAACATTCTGTTCACTTTTTTTGACTGCCGCTGCACATTGAGTGAATGTTTTCAGAGAACTATCCACAATGACTCCAAGATCTTTCTTGAGTGGTAATAGCTAATTTAGACCCCATCATTTTATATGTATAATTGGGATTATGTTTTCCAATGTGCATTATTTTGCATTTATCAACATTGAATTTCATCTGCTATTTTGTTGTCTTATCACCCCGTTTTGTGAGATCCTTTTGTAGCTTGGGACTTAACTATCTGGAGTAGTTTTCTATCATCTGCAAATGTTGCCACTTCAGTGTTTACCCCTTTTTCCAGATCATTTATGAATAGGACTGATTGAATATGAATATGTTGAATAGGACTAGTCCCAGTACAGACCCCTGGGGGACACCACTATTTACCTCTCTCCATTCTGAAAACTGACCATTTATTCCTACCCTTTGTTTCCTATCTTTTAACCAGTTATCAATCCATGAGAGGACCTTCCCTCATATCCCATGACAGCTTACTTTGCTTAAGAGCCTTTGGTGAGGGACCTTGTCAAAGGCTTTCTGAAAATCTAAGTACACTATATCCACTGGATCCCCCTTGTCCACATGCTTGTTGACCCCCTCAAAGAATTCTAGTAGATTGGTGAGGCACGATTTCCCTTTACAAACACCATGTTGACTCTTCCCAAACATTATGTTCATCTATGTGTCTGACAACTTTTTTCTTTACTATTGTTTCAACCAGTCTGCCTCGTACTGAAGTCAGGTTTAGCAGCCTGTAATTGCCGGGATCACCTTTTTAAAAATTGGTATCACATTAGCTATCCTCCAATAATTCAATACAGAAGCTGATTTAAATGATAGGTTACAAACTAGAGTTAGTAGTTCTGCAATTTCACATTTGAGTTACTTCAGAACTCTTGGGTGAATACCGTCTGACCCTGGTGACTTATTACTATTTAGTGTATCCTCTAATGACACCTCAATCTGGGACAGTTCCTTAGATTTGTCACCTAAAAAGAATGGCTTAGGTGTGAGAATCTTCCTCACATCTGCAGCTGTGAAGATGGTTCCAAACAATTAATTTAGGTCTGTCAAGTGTTTAAAAAATTAATTGTGATTATTCGCACCGCTAAACAATAAGAGAATACCATTTATTTAAATATTTTTTTATTTTCTACATTTTCAAATATATTGATTTCAATTACAACACAGAATACAAAGTGTACAGTGCTCACTTTATATTTACTTTTGATTACAAATATTTGCACTGTAAAAAACAAAAGGAATAGTATTTTTCAATTCACCTAATACAAGTACTGTAGTGCAATCTCTTTATAATGAAAGTTTAACATAAAAATATGGAATTATGTACAAAAAATAACTGCATTCAAAAATAAAACCATGTAAAACGTTAGAACCTACAAGTCTACTCAGTCCTACTTCAGCCAATCACTCAGACAAACAAGTTTGGTACAATTTGCAGGAGATAATGCTGCCCATGTCTTGTTTACAATGTAACTTTAAAATGAGGACAGGCATTCGCATGGCACGGTTGTAGCCGGCATCACAAGGTATTTACGTGCCAGATGCGCTGAAAATTCATATGTCCCTTCATGCTTCAACCACCATTCCAGAAGATATTGTCCATGCTGATGACGGGTTCTGCTTGATAACAATCCAAAGCAGAGTGGACTGACGCATGTTCATTTTCATCATCAGTAGGTTAATTTTCTTTTTTGGTGGTTCGGGTTCTGGAGTTTCCACATTGGAGTGTTGTGCTTTAAAGACATCTGAAAGCATGCTCCACACCTCATCGCTCTCAGATTTTGGAAGGGACTTCAGATTCTTAAACCCGGGGTGCTGTATCTGTCCTTAAAAATATCACATTGGTATCTTGTTTGCGTTTTGTCAAATGTGCTGTAAAATTGTTCTTAAAATGAACATGGGCTGGGTCATCGTCCGAGACTGCTATAACATGAAATATATGGCAGAATATGGGTAAAACAGAACAGGAGACATACAGTTCTCTCCCAAGGAGGTCAGTCACAAATTTAATTAGTGCATTATATTTTTAACTAGCATCATCAGCATGGAAGCATTTCTTCCGGAATGGTGGCCGAAGCTTGAAGGGGCATATGAATGTTTAGCATATCTGGCACATTGGCACCTTGCAACACTGGCTACAAAAGTGCCATGAGAACACCTGTTCTCACTTTCAGGTGACGTTGTAAATAAGAAGCAGTCAGCAGTATCTCCTGTAAATGTAAACAAACTTGTTTGTCTTAGCAATTGGCTGAACAAGAAATAGGACTGAGTGCACTTGTAGGCTCTAAAGTTTTACTTTAGTTTGTTTTTGAGTGCAGTTATGTAACAAAAAAAAATCTACATTTGTAAGTTGCACTTTCATGATAAAGAGATTGCACTACAGTACTTGTATGAGGTGAATTGAAAAATACTGTTTCTTTTGTTTATCATTTTTACAGTCCTTAGCTAGCTGTTCTTCAAATTCTTTTATTTTTTTATTTTTTGGCCTTCCTAATTATATTTTTACATTTCATTTAAATTCCACTTTTTAAAGGATGCCTTTTTGCCTCTCACTGCTTCTTTTAGTTTGTTGTTTAGCCACGGTGACACTTTTTTGGGTCTTACTATGTTTTTTAGTTTGGGGTATACATTTAAGATGAGCCTCTATTATGGTATCTTTAAAAAGTTTCCATGCAGCTTGCAGGGATTTCACTTTTGGCGCTGTACCTTTTAATTTCTGTTTAACTAACTTCTTCATTATAGTGTAGTTCCCCTTTCTGAAATTAAATGCTACCATGTTGCGCTGCTGTGGTGTTTTCCCTGCCACAGGGATGTTAAATTTAATTCTATTATTGTCACTATATTTACCTCTTGGACCACATCCTATGCTCCATTTAGGACTAAATCAATAATTCTGTCTCCTCTTGTGGGTTCCAGGACTAGCTGCCCCAAGAAGCACTCATTTAAGGTGTCAATGAACTTTAACTCTGCATCCCGTCCTGAGGTGACATGTACCCAGTCAATATGGGGATAGTTGAAATCCCCCATTATTATTGAGTTTTTTATTTTTATAGCCTCTCTAATCACCCTGAGCATTTCACAGTCAGTGTCACCATCCTGGTCAGGTGGTTGGTAATCTTTCACTACTGCTATATTCTTCCACTACTGCTATATTCTTCTTAGAGCATGGAATGACTATCCATAGAGATTCTATGGTACAGTTTGGTTCATTTAAATTTTTACTCCATTTGATTCTATGCCTTCTTTCACATATAGCACCACTCCCCTACCAGCACGAACTGTTCTGTCCTTCTGATATATTTTGTACCCTGGTATTACTGTGTCCCATTGCTTATCCTCATTCCACCAATTTTCTGTTATGCCTATTATATCAATATTCTCATTTAATACGAGGCACTCTAGTTTACCCATCTTATTATTTAGACTTCTAGCATTTGTATATAAGGACTTCAAAAACTTGTCACTTTTTAGCTGTCTGCCATTACATGATGTAATTGAATGGAACTCTTTTTCATTTGACCATTTCTCATCAGATCCTACCCATATTTTATCATCTTCCATCCTCTCCTCCTTACTAGGACATAGAGAATCTCCATTAATAGATCCTGCCTTAAGGAATGTCTCTGTCCAAACCACATGCTCCTCCGCACCTGTCGGCTTTCCCCCAGCTCTTAGTTTAAAAACTGCTCTATGACCTTTTTTAATTGTAAGTGCCAACAATCTGGTTCCATTTAGTTTAGGTGATGCCCATTCTTCATGTATATACTACATGTTTTTGAGGCATGAAAACCATCTGGCGCATCTGTTCCAGAAGGAATTAAGTTGCATTCTTCAAGATCCACTGCAACCTCGTGAGCTGAAAGAGCATGCACTTCCACCACAGAGATCTGCAAAGCTGCAACATATTCACCGGCTTACATCTCTGTCAGACACTATAAGGTGGACTTGCTGATTTAACAGAGGCCTTGTTTAGCAGGAAGATGCTGCAGATGGTGATGGTTCAGAATAACCTTGCCATTTGATTAATTCAAAAAGGGAGGTCTTTCCTGTTTATGTTCACTTTTCTATCCTTCCCTGCTCCGGTTTACAGTTCGCTACTTCCCATATGTATCAGAATTGTGAGAGACTGTAGGTTGCAGAATGGAAAAATTCTTACCTGATAATTTCCTTTCTGCTAGAAACATCTCCCACAATTCTGCCCAACCTGGGTAGCTTCACCGCCTGGGTCAGCAATTTATTTGGATAATTGCTGCACAGGGAGTGATCTACAGTACATAATTAATTAGTTGGCACTGAAGTTATTGTTACTAATCATTGTCTAAGAGTTTTTACAGTTTTGGAATGAATCATCTGGCAGCAAACAGGAGAAAGGGGTATGACTAGCACAGGCTGTGCTGCAGCTTTGAACCCGCTCTGGAAGCTGGAGACAGGAGGGGAATAACCCATACGTATCAGAATTATGGGAGATGCTGCTGGCAGAAAGGAAATTATCAGGTAAGAAATTTTCCATTCTTCCATCTGTGCCTTCTTTGAGGTCCATTCCCATCTCACTCTACTACTTCATTCTCCTTGCAACTCATCCTCCTTTTAAACTGATATGATCGCTCTCTCTCATTGCACTGCCTTATCCTCATGCTGGGAGATTTCAATTTCCACATTGACCCATCTGATTCTTGGTTCTCCTCATTCAAGTGACCCATTCAGTCTCCATTTTTGGACTGACTCCCCTACTCATCATCTCGTTCACTTTCCTGGCTTGGGTCTTTTGCAAACACTGTTGTCTTTCTGATCCACCTACCTCTGAATTCCCTCATTCTGACCGCAAGTTACTGTCCTTCATCATCACTCACTCTCCCCTCCCCCATTCTATCACAAAGGGACTTAGGCTTTGAGACCCTCAGCACTGCAATGCCTAACATTTAGACCCCTAGAAAACTCTCAACAACAACAAGCCTGAATTAGGTGCCTAAGCTCTCCAGATAATTCATGGGGAAAAATAGGTGTCTTAGGATGGGATCCACAAAAGCCTGCATGCTAGGCGGAGAGCTGCCTCAGCCAGTCGACAGGAGATGTCGAGAAGAGCCTTGTGTCTTTACTGCCCCCCTCCTTCCCTCACAAAGTTAGGTGCCTAAATCCGGGCTGCAGGGAGATGCCTATCTCTAATAGTGATCCACAAATAGCAACCCCTATCCTGGAGTCAAGCGGCTTAGGCACCTAAATAGTTTCTTGTGAGAATGGGTTTTGTGCCTCCCTCACTCCACACAAACCAGGAGGTGGAGTGCCCACCTTACAACTTTTAGCCCAGTGGGTAGAACACTCACGTGGGAGACCCAGTTCAATTCCCGGCCAATGGGAGCTGTGAAGCCAGCAATCTGGGCGGAGGCAGCATGTAGAACTGCCAGCCCACACCTCTGCCTAGCAGCTGAGCTTGGGGGATGTCACCGCTTTCAGGGAGCCCCCCAGGTAAGCACTGCCCAGAACCCGCCTCCCCCTGTCTCATGTCCCAACCCTCTGCCCTTTCCCACACCCAAACTCTGCTGCTGGGGGGAGGGCGCGGGGACCTGAGATTGCCCCAGCAGCGGCCGGTGCGCCTGGTGCAGGGACGGCCTGAGCTGCCCCTGAGCCAGGCACCGGTCACTGCAGAAGTCACGGAGGTCATGGAAAGTCACGGAATCCGTGACTTCTTTGACAAACTCACAGCCTTAGTTATGACAACCCAGATCCTCAAAGGTATTTAGGTGACTATCTCCCACTGATTTCAATGGCTTTTGGAGCATTCATAAACCATTCAATAATTACCCAGGTAACGCTTTAGGACATGTTAGAGAAGGCCTGGGTTCCCTCCGATTGGCAAAGCACCTTGTATATACCACACCACATGGAAAGTTTCATTAGTACCTGCTCCTGATCCCATTGAAATTGATCCAAAAAGAGTAAATTATTCTCTTTTCCTTTGGGCCTTAGTCACACCATTGAAAGAAGGCTGGCCTCTAAATAGAATTAATAAATACTAGAAATGGTATCAGTGACTTAACCAGTGGGACTTCATGTAAAAGAAAAATTTAGGTTAGTCAATATATCTTGTGATGGCATGCAGTACATCCCTCAGTTTCTCACTGGGTTTGAGAGCCAACACTCAAAAAAGTTCCCAGTGCTTAGATACCAGTACTGGTATAAAATATATTTGTTGTTACTCTTGTTCGTTCAGTGCCATTGATAGGCAGCGTGGTAGGTAGGTGGTAGAGGAGCCATTGGAAGGGTGTGGTGGGGAGGGGGAGGACTATTTTTACCAAGAAAAGTTGGATCTTCTTGAAAGATGCTGTGAGAAGTGGGCAGTCTAGCAATGAGGTTGCAGTAATAAAAATGATAGATAACTGGAGCATATCTGGCAGTGGGAATAGTGACAAAATGATGGATTTTTGAAGAGATAGAGGAAGAATTGGCATGATTTTCCAGCAGCTCAGTTAGGAGGGAAGAAAAATTGGATGAGAGAAGACAGCTATGACATACAGGCTGTTAGCGTGATTGAAGATGGTGACGTTTCCAGCCATGACAGAATGGAGTTTGGGGCAAGATAAGAAGTTCAGTTCGCCATGTGTAATCTGAGCTTGTGGCTGGACATCTATGTGGAGATGTAACAGTTGCAGATATGAGGGAGGTCAGATGTGGAGACGGGTAGTCAATAGGCGGACCATGGGCCCAATCCAGACCACCAGATACTTTTCCATGGACCGCAGGTTGAAGCTGAGCTGGAGCTGTGCCCACTCCCCAGCACAGGGACCCCCAGCAGGGGGAGGCTGTGGGGCAGAGTCATGTCTCCAGGCAGCTACTTGTGCAGGCTCAGCCCCCCTGGCAGCAGCACAGGGATGGGGGGCATCTCCCCACACAACCCCCTGCGGGGAGCCTAATGTGTCTCCACTATGTCCTGCCCATCCAGTCAGGGAGTGATAGGGTGTCATGTGCTCACTCTGCAGCCCAATCAGAGGGCAGCACTATAGGGGCCCTAATACAAATTCTTTTCTGCTTGATGTTGAGACAGCATGGGTGGCTGGGCCATGGAGCTGAGACTCCTGGGCCCTACGAGGCAACCCAGCTGGTAAGTGCCTGACGGGGTCCTGTATTATCCCCTTGTGCCAGGGCCCACTCCCTGCAGCCCCCTCTTCCCGGTCTTGTGCTCCCTGCCCCCGAGCGTTCCCCAGGGTCCCTTGCCCCCCAGAGCCCCCCGCCCCACCCTTGTACCCCCCCAATGGTCCCCAGAGCCCCCACCCTGGCCTTGTGTTCTCCCCATGCCCCATCCTTTGGGGCCTGTCTCCAGCCCCCCACCCCCAACTCCAACATGCCTCTTTCCCTTCCCAGTCCATCTCCAGTAGGTCTGCTTCTGCCACCTCCTGACCTCCCCTCTCTTCCGCCCCCCAAAGCCCCCCGGGCTGCTATCTGGAGGTTCCTTGCTCCCTCCCAGTACCCGGAGCCTCCTTTCTGCCACTTGCTGTTCCAGCCCCCAAAGGGGAATCACCCCACTAGCTGGATCATAGTCCAATACTTCACCTCCTGGCTCCAAGCTCAAAAGTACTCGCACACAAACCTTGCTTTGCTGCCCAGATCCCAGCCCATACTTATTCCTTCTCCCCCTGCCTCCACATCTGCTGCTTGGTTCACTGGAGGCAGGGAGGAACGTTTAGGGAGCAAGCAGCAATGCCGGGTGGCTTGGGCCAGCCCCACATGTCCCATTTTCAATGTAGGGAAATATAGTCACCCTACTCTCCAGGTAGGGCAGGTGGGGAGCTGGCAGGCGATTGGAGAGTTTGGAGGGGCACTTGCAATGTGAACCATGATTCTCTGGAGTCTGGACCTTCACTATATCTTGACCAAGAAATTTGGACCTTGACAAAAAATAATCACAGCATACTGATGGCAGTTGAAAGAGCAGATGAAGATATCCAGGGATAAGTTCTAGATGATGAGCCCAACAAAGGAGCCATGAGGGACACTGAGAGTGACAGAGGTAAGGGGGGAGCCATTTGAAGGAGTGATCAGAGAGGTAAGGAGAGAACTAATTGACCAGAGAACCATAAAAATCCAAAGAGAAGACAGAATCAAGGAGAAGCGAAGTAATCCATGGAGCCAGAGGCCGTAACACACTGAGGAAAGCCCATGGACCCAGTCAGAAGCAGAACATTAATGACCTTAGAGGACTTCTGTTAAGAGTGAAGCACAAGGGATCCAGGAGAGAGACAAGAGGCACAGGAAGAGCTTGGGAATGGGAGACTGTTAGTGGTTGCAAAGGAAGGAAGGGGGTTAAACCAGGATGATGATAGGGAAAAAATCCAAACAAGAGAGTGAGGACTACGGAGAGAGCAAAAGAAGCCAGAAGATTGGAGGGGGTAATGTCAAAGGGACATCTCAACCTGTTAGAGAACAATTTCACATCCGACAAAGGGGAACAGAGCTCCCGCCTGCTGGTATTCATTTGTTCCTAAAAATAATTGCTCCCAGTTCTTCTCTCTTTCCACTTGAACCAGGATTTCATCCAAGAGAGTCATCAAGCACTGTAGACAGAGCTGGTCAAAAAGAGTTGATGGGAAATTTTTCTCCAGAAAAAGCAAATTCGTAATGTTCCATTGGGAATGTGTCAATATTTCTTTTTTTAAATTACCTTTTACCTTATGGAAATAGAATGTTTAGATTTTGTTTCAGAACAACTTTTTGTTTTGGAATATATTTGTTAAAATTTTAAAAAAGAATAATTTTTAAAAAGAAAATAAATTAAAAATCAAAACTCAAACACTGATTTTGGTTGTCTCAAAATAATTTTTTTTTTCAAATTTTGTTTCAAGAGAAATTTTGAAATTCCACACTTCATTCTGATTCAAAACAGAAATTTCCATTCGCCACCAGAGCTTAACCAGCAGAAAGTAGAGTGGCTTAGTAAAGAAAAGGATGGAAATGCACCACAAAAGTGGTGCAAGTAGGTATTCTGCTACAGTAACTCCTCACTTAAAGTCGTCCCAGTTAACATTATTTCATTATTAGATTGCTGATTTATTAGAGAACATACTCGTTTAAAGTCACACAATGTTATAAGGTTGTTTGGTTCGCCCCGCTGCGCCTGCTCGGCGCTCCTGCCGGGGAGTGGAGGCTTGCCCCATTCTGCCTGCCCGGTGTTCCTGCCGGGGAGCGGGGTCAGGGCGTGGGGGCTTACCCCACCCACTTGGCATTCCACCCAGAGAAGCCCCCGACCCCACTCCCCAGCAGGAGCACCGGGTGGGCAGAACAGCACAAGCCCCTACACCCTGACTGCCTCAACCAAGCTTCACAATCATCATTTGTGAGTACAGTATTAAATTGTTTAAAACTTATACTGTATATGTATATAATGTCTTTTGTCTGGCGAAAAAAAAATTCCCTGGAACCTAACCCCCCTATTTACATTAATTCTTGTGGGGAAATTGGATTCGCTTAATATCATTTTGCTTAAAGAAGCATTTTTCAAGAACATAACTACATTAAGCAAGGAGTTACTGTACTTGTCTTTCCATATTGAGTAGCTCTAAAAGCCCTATTATGGTGCTTTCCAAGGTCATTTTGGCAACCATGGACACGTGTCTTGCTTGCTGCTAAGTACTAATTCAAAATGCATTAGAATTAAGCTTTAAAAAATCACAGGGGGAACACCATTTTCCAACTTCTTGGCAGCAGGAGTCTGATCTTGTGGCAATATGAAAAAGGTTCAGATCACTAGGCAATGTCTTCATTTAATACACAAATAGAAGGGTTTAATTTAAACTTAGTTTGCAGTGTCTTTCTAAAAGTTTCTGGTTTTCATTGCTCAAGCTCTTTCAGTGCTTGCTTTGTTGCTCTCAATGGACATTCCAAACAACTAAATTCAGCCTTGATTCTATTTTATAAAACTGCTAAACAAATGTACAGTCTCCAGCTTTCATCCAGATCACATCACACAATCCATTGTCTACAGCCAAGCTCTAAGATACAACTGCAGACAGAGACAAACACCTACACGATCTCTATCAAGCATTCTTAAAACTACAATACCCACCTACTGATGTGAAGAAACAGATTGACAGAGCCAGAAGAATATCCAGAAGTCACCTACTCCAGGACAGGCCCAATAAAGAAAGTAACAGAACACCACTAGCCGTCACATTGAGCCCCCAACTGAAACCTCTCCAGCGCATCATCAAGGATCTACAACCTATCCTGAAGGACGATCCCTCACGCTCAGAGATCTTGGTAGTCCTCACTTACAGACAGCCCCCGAACCTGAAGCAAATACTCACCAGCAACCACACACCACACAACAAAAACACTAACCCAGGAACCTATCCTTGCAACAAAGCCCGTTGCCAACTCTGTCCACACATCTATTCAAGGGACACCATCATAGGACCTAATCACATCAGCCACACCATCAGAGGCTCGTTCACCTGCATATATACTATCATGTGCCAGCAATGCCCCTCTGCCATGTACATTGGCCAAACCGGACAGTCTCTACGCAAAAGAATAAATGGACACAAATCAGACGTCAAGAATTATAACATTCAAAAACCAGTCGGAGAACACTTCAGCCTCCTTAGTCACTCAATTACAAACCTAAAAGTTGCAATTCTTCAACAAAAAAACTTCAAAAACAGACTCTGAGAAACTGCAGAACTGGAATTAATTTGCAAACTGGCCACCATTAAATTAGGCTTGAATAAAGACTGGGAGTGGATGGGTCATTACACAAAGTAAAAACTATTTCCCCATGCTAATTTTCCCTCTGTTACTCTCACCTTCTTGTCAACTGTTTGAAATGGGCCATCCTGATTATCACTACAAAAGTTTTTCTCCTGCTGATAATAGCCCACCTTAATTGATTAGTCTTGTTAGAGTTGGTATGGCAATACCCATTTTTTCATGTTTGCTTTGTATATATATCTTCCTACTGTATTTTCCACTCCATGCATCTGATGAAGTGGTTTTAGCCCACGAAAGCTTATGCCCAAATAAATTTGTTAGTTTCTAAGGTGCCACACATACTCCTTGTTCTTTTTGCGGATACAGACTACCATGGCTACCATTCTGAATAAAAGTGGAGTTCTCTACTTTCCCCTCTCATCACAACACTGCTGTCCTTCTCCCCTGCTCAACTTGTGGCACCTGCTTATGCCAACAAGCTTCTCCCTTTATATCTCTGGACTCTCATCAGTTGCCTTTATTAAATAAAAACTTATCTGAACTCTTCTCAACACTGCAGAACCAACACAACTATAGGGATGAGCTGAATTCTTTTTTGGTTCATGTATCCAGTATTAACTAGGGCCCAAATCAAACATGACTCTACAGAAAAGACCCCTGTGCCTACAGTGACTCCCTTATTTCCTTCAATGGCACTCTGTGTAGATGGGAGGGCGTCCACCTACAACCCTCAATCAGCTAACAGGATTGAAGCCTAAATTCTAATGGCAGAATCTTTATTGTTGGTAATGCATGAACAGGGCTGCTGGAACAATTTGTATGGTTCAATGGCTCTCAGCACCCCCACTAAACTGTAAACCCCATATATAATGGAAACCACTTCAAGTCAGGGGGTGTGGCAGTACCCGTAGTTCCCGCACCTATGTGTATGAATGAGGAGGACCACAGTTTGCCTTTCAGATTCCAGCTTCAGGTGGCAGGGCTGGAAATCAGTGAAACTATCACGTTAGTTGTAAACTGAGCAGATTTTCTCCATAAATCACCCACAAACTGTTATTTTGGCTAGAGAAGAGTCACACTCTTACTTATTAGACAGGCAGAACTCTATTGTGTGTGTGGGGGGGGGGGGGGGGAGCAGAGAAAAGTATGTCATTTTGTCCTGTATGTCATTTAAACTTACACACAATGAAAATGTGATATGGTGTCCTATGCAAGTTTGTAGTTTGTGTGGTCTTAGTCTTATCACAATAAAACTACATGCTCGGAAACTTGATTCTCTAAATAATCTTTTAAGCGTGGGGGGTCATATGCATGTGGTGGTTTATTGAATAGTGTATGTGAGAGGAAACAAATCTCACTCACTGTAAAATTTTCTTTATTAAGATGACTGATCGCTATTCTGTGCATTTGATTAAAATGCAGTCTGAGTCACCTCTGTCATGATTTTTCTTAGTCAATTTTGCCTTAAGTTCAGTATTGCACAGGTAAGTTATTTTTTATTCCAATTGTTTACAAAATTACTAAATGCGTTTAAGAATTCTGCCCCATTCTTGCTAAATTGTTATATCGTCAATATTAACCCATCATGGTTAACCCTTATGGTGCATTGGTGTCAAATAGTTGGGGTTTTATTTGCTTTGCTTTCATTATATGCCCATGGGTGGAATCGTTCATTAAGGTGAACTGAAAGGGTCTAAGTTAAAAACGTATTTTCAGAATTCCAAGAGAAGAAAACAGTCCAAGTGAAAATGGCTCTTTAAATAAATATGGAAATTGTTGAAATACAAAATTAAATTACTTCTCTTACAGCCTTCCTGGCATCTCTGCCAGAGCAGCAACTCCCATCACAGGTACCATTAACAGAGAGAAGATGAAGAGAGGAGTTTAGAAAAATAGACCAAAATAATGGCATCTCCCAGTCAACAAGGGTTGTTCTAATTTTGTTAATCCTCCAGACCTAAATCTTTGCCTTAGGTGACTGAGTCTTTCAAATGTGTAGCTGTGCTGTTTGAAAATATAAGAAGCCTGCATCTTGTTTTTCTATGGTTTGAGATTAAGTGCTTTACTTTAAGTGGCTGTATAACTCACTCATCATTTGATTTTACAGAATCAGACTATGGGTTTTTGGTTTTTTTTTAAGACTTTCAATTCACCTTTTAATCAGCAGTGCATTTAAACACAGACATTCTACCCACCACGAATGGATTCTTACTAAACAATGCATGTGTCACTTCTTTGCTCTAACTTAGACCTGGACGAGGCCTACTTAGTAGCTCGTCTCTACTAAATGAGCTTCTCAGTATGATGTAATACCATGAAGTCTATAGCAGTTGAGTCACACTAACAGTTTCCAAATTTAAGTTATAGATAATAAAACAGTGATCAGTTCTCAAACTGAAGGTGTCTAAATACATAATCTCACTTACGGAAGAGGCCATTTCATTCACTGAAGATCCATAAATAGCACTTAAATTATATACAGTATCACAGAAGTGGATGTTTATTCATCCCCCATAAATAAATTAATTTTCTTAAAAAAAAGGGGGGGGGACAAAAGAGGGAGACAAACTTATTTATATATAAAAGTAATGCACTAATAAAACTAACTACAGTGCTATCATCATTCAGCATTTACTTTGGTCTGCTGCAGTAAAACACGTATTTCTTCAAAATGCTGCTTCTGCCAACACTGTCTTGTACTGTCTTCATTACAGACAGGGACACCTTTGCACTCTAACTGTAATTCAGTTTGAGTTGCCTGATCCTTGAAATTCAAAGCAACTGTTGCATAATATTCTGGAAGAAGAGAGAGTACAATATTCAGTAATATGTTTATTAATACACTTGGTTTTAATACCTGATTAATAAAAGTTTGCTTTACTATACTACTATATAAAATTCAATCTTTCATGAACTCACCTGTTGCATTTTGTACATAAATGTACTTATTGCTCTGCAAGAACAAAGACAGCACAAACTCCTTCCCTCAGTGGGAATAACAGCAGGCACTATACTGTGCTTTCTCAAACTTTAGCTCCAATTTAAACTGGGATTAGGCCCCTATGAAAATCCTACCCGTAAGTACTATGGGGTTAGAGAAAAGACATACCATGAGGCCAGTTCCTGCATCTCCATTTCATGACAATCCTTTGGCTGGGTAACTGTAAGACAGATACAGATGTACAAGAATCATGACAAAACTAATACTCCCCCTGCCTTTTTTCAAGAATTTCATCTGACGACCTGCCACATCTCATTCCAAGAGAATCTGAGCTGGCACTGGCCAAGAATTTTCCAATGTGAAAGCTTTTTCCATCATAAAACAGGGTTTTGTCAAATTAAATTTTTTTTCTATAAAAAAGCTGGTTTGGTAAAAGTTTGTTTTCCAAAATTCTGAAACAAAATTTTGGGGCCTTCTCCCTTCAATTTCTGACTTTTCCACCTGGCAAAAGTTGGACAAACAGTAAATGTGAGGGAAAACACTTACTTGAAAATCCCAGCTCTAATCATGACACTCATAACTGGGCACACACTTCCCTACTTTCTCCTAGCAATGGACAAAGGTCATTTGTTCATGGTTATAGCTACAGCTCTGATCAGCAGCCATTGATAACATGGACCTTAGCATGGGTGACTGGGATTACTGCAGTGGTTCTATATTTTCCTCTGAGAAATCGCAGAAAAAAAGTGGAGCGTAACTGATCACCCACCTCTATAGTACTCTACTCTGCCACCCATCTTGCTCAATATACATTTGAGGCCACTGGAGGAGATACTGATGAGATGGTTTGGGCTGTGGTACCATGTGTAAGATGAGACACAGCTCTAGAGCTCCTTTCCATCAGTTCTAGATTGTGTGGCATCTCAGCATTCTCGGCAACTGGCTGAAATAGGGAACTGAAAGCAACATGGCAGAGGCTTAATCCAGAAGACACATGTGACAGCAGTTGGTTTAGAGTAGTGGTGCATTCTCCCATTCAGGGAGTTTGTCCATCCTTCAAGGAGGTTTACAAATAGGGGTATTTTTTTATTCACAACTTCCCCTAGGGTCCAGGTAGGTTCAGTTCCACTTGTGCTTAACATAACCCCTGTAACTATGTCTCTACAATGTGGAACTTGCCAGTTATTTGATTGTTGACTGGGGATACTGCCTAAAGAGTTTCTTTAATTGTTACGGCCGTAAATCTGTGGAGTGTCTTTTTATAGCTAGCTGCTGGCACTATCAAATGAATTATTTCATCTGATGAAGTAGGTTTTAGCCCACGAAAGCTTATGCCCAAATAAATTTGTTAGTCTCTAAGGTGCCACAAGGACTCCTCGTTGTTTTTATTTCATCAATGCGTTCCCAAGTGTCAACATCTTTATTATAACTGGAGCCACTGCACACTCAGAAAGGGGATCTCGAGCTTTAGGAAAACTTAGGCGTGCCTAAAAGATGAAATAGAACTAAATCCTCTAAAATCTGCAATAATTTTAATTCCAAAAATTGTTAACTAGCTTTAACTACTCAGGATTTGATTTAAGTAATTAAGGGATTAGAAGCTAGAATTGACACACAGCTGAATGGTAAGTTAAAGGGCTTCAAGACAACTTTTTAAAAGTATTAGGACAGAGCATTTTCCCTAGGTCGTTTTTTTGTTTAAGAAACAACTTTTAACATTATTCAGTGGTTGATACCACTGATCTCTGATAAGAGAAGAAGTGTCACTGGGACATACTCCCTAATCAAAGCCTCGATTGTCCCAGGCTGATTTACAGAGGAGGCTCCATCTGTGTGCAGATTTATTTATTCCATGTAAAAGAAGGATGCCAGTTTCTTCCCCAACACTGTATAGATGCCCATACTTTGGTATTCATGTAGAAGGAGTCTCCACAGGTTTCAGTGATTGGGGCAAGAGGAAGGTGGAGCAGAGCTCTCCATGGCACTACTCTGCTCTACGCTTAGTTCTGTGTGGAAATTCAGGTCTACACTATATTACCTTCCTAAGCGTTCCCTCTATGTAGCTGTAGGGGAGCATAACCAGGGACAGTGTAGCTTCTGTCTCTGAACAGAATGCGATCTGCTTCTCCAGAGAGCCACATGTTCGGTAAGTGGTACTACTTCTAATCTGTAACCTCAATCCCAAACTCTCTATTAAAAAAAGACAGTGGTAGAAAAACTCAGTAAGGCAATCACACACAGTTTTCCTCTTCCCATGGTTCCAAGTGAGGGTTTTCCCACAGGATAGATAATCTGGGCCAGAAAAGGAGAAAGTCAGGAATCTTCTACATGGTCATATTTTGTTTTTTATTAACTAAATCTGCATTAGAGAAACAAAAGCGAGGTTACATTTTACTCAGTATTCTCCCCTGTGGCGTAGCAATTTAAGAACCTTCTGGGCCCAAACATCATCAGTGTGAGACTCCAAAGGGGCAGAACATGGCATGTGATTTTAAACTGCAAGGCTTCACTTACCAGTTCTATGTATTCACCAGTAATACAACCATCAAACATTTGAAGTTTTCCTCCTCTTTTGGCTTCGATCACAGCACGACTTTTAGAAAATTTTTGTACCAACTAGGAAAACAAAAAGCAAACATGCATAGTGTAAGAATTTAATCAGCTATTCAATAACACAGAACTTCTATGATTCCTGGATAGCTTAGTGATCTATAACGCATCCTTCCAGGATACTGGGATGAACTAAAAGGGCTACTGGAGACTCCTAATGCCAAGGGTTCTGTGATGAATGCATGGCTCTCTAAAAGCAATTTTATGTGCTTGAACTTTAAAAAGTGCTCCAGTCAATTCAATACATCATTGATTTCACTAAGAAAAATCATAATATGATTAAGTTACAAAGTGCTGAGAAACATGTTTGGTAGGTAAAAGGAGCAATTAATGAGGGTATGTGGAAGGGGCCATTAGGTAAAACAGAGGTAGAGAGTTCAAAGCAAGTGAAGTGAAGTGGCTGCAGCTATATTTGGATTAGGAAACAGGCAGACTGATCTTCCTTCTGCCCTGATGAGATGGAAGCAGCAGTCTAGACACATGGAGCAGGATTAGTCAGAAAGTCATGAGATGTTATATTCTCTATCCCATATCAGAAGACTGACATTAATCCCTGATCCTCCTGAGAATTACAATTTTTGGAAGTATTAGCATTCCAGTCTAAAATCTTCTGATATATTCTAGGGCTTCTTAGGAGGACACCGATGCATCCTAAACTTGCTATTTGAATGCTTCTCCACAGTAAACCTTGCAAGAGAGGTAGATATAATCATATCCATACACATACTAGCTAACGGAATCCATCTGGAAAATGGGGATAAGAATGCTTAACATTTGTAAAGCACTTTGAGATCTTTGGATTACAAGTGCTTACATAAAGGATTAAGTATTTTTTATTACTGAGTATTTATTATTACTGTGAGCTGGGTGCAAAGGAGACAGAGCTCCATTTCACTTGCATACTAATGACATGCAGCATAAAACTTCCCAATCTCTATTAGTGGAGCTGTTGTGGGTGGATAAACAATGGCCCAGCACCACCTTCCAGGGATGCTCAGAAAGAAAAGAACAAGACTACCTAAGGGCCAGTCAGTCTACTTTGGAAAGATCTGAAAGTAAGTTATCAATTCCTCAAGGGCAATGGAATCAAAAGCCCGCTGACAGGACCAACAAAATTAGCAGACCATTCCTTTGGCCATTGCTAGTTGGCTGCTTCACATCAATACACAGAGCTCAACGAAATAAACACAGTTAGATAAACTAAATACACCGCTACCTCGATATACCGCGACCCGATATAACACGAATTCTGATATAACGCGGTAAAGCAGTGCTCCGGGGGGCGGGGCTGCGCACTCCAGTGGATCAAAGCAAATTCAATATAACGCGGTTTCACCTATAACGCAGTAAGATTTTTTGGCTCCCGAGGACAGCGTTATATCGAGGTAGAGGTGTAGCTCCAGTTTGCTCTCCACTTTACACACCATGATAGTTTACCTTCAAAGGTAACAACAGCACTAATGAAGCAAATGGTGCTAGAACCCTTGTAGGGAGGGGGCATGGTCTCCCTCCCTGACAGACGGGGGGGGGGGGGGGGAAAGACCTGCAACCAGGACACCTACAACCGCCCCACGGGAAGCAGAGGGGCGGGACAGGAACCAGAAATATAAAAGGCAGGCCCTCCAGCTCAGTTGGAGAAGAGCTGCCGGAGGAGCAGGATGTCTCTCCCCCAATGCTGCAGCTCAGACCCAATGGAGGCTGCTACCGCGCCAGAGACCCGGAGGCACTGAGGAGCTGTTGGGGCTGCCACTAGCCGTTTACCCCAGCGAGACAAACGAGGACCCAGGTACACCCTGAATGGGAGTGTAGGAAGGAGCCCAGGGAAGCCGAATAGGGTTTGGCTCTGTTACTTACTATAAGCCAGCCAGCGTGTTGCGGCCAGATTTCCCTGCTGACCCAGTGGCAGACCACTCCGCCACTGTTAGGGCCCTTGGCTGGGACGCAGTGGAGTCGGGTGGGCCTGCATCCCCCTGCCGCTCCACCCCTGGGGTGGCAGCTTCCCCACCTCTAGGCCAAGAGGCCCGCATTGGTCTGTTGCCCATCCGAGTTAGGACACCAGGCGGTTTTGCTGTCAGCCCCGCCAAAGAGCTGATTCCCCCAGACTGCTATGTTGCTCTGCCGGACTACAGGCCACAGCTGTTAACTGTTTGCTGTTCTGCCCTGATTGAGGCCCCCAGGCCTATAGACTCATTATTGCTCTTCCTGACTGCAAGCCAGAGCCCTTATTTGTTGGCTGCCCCACTTTGGCTGAGGACCGGGCTCACAGACTCAACTGCTGCCTGGCCTGGACTGCAGGCTTGGGCCTATTAACTGTCTGCTAATTTCCCCCTGAACTGAGTCACTCCAGAAGCATTGTAGTGAGGGGCAGGGTCTCCCTTCCTGACAGACGGGAAGAGACTCAAGACCACTTTACACCCTACATTGTGGTACTATAGCTGAAGTTACTAGAAATAAGTAAAAAGCAACAGAGGGTCCTGTGGCACCTTTAAGACTAACAGAAGTATTGGGAGCATAAGCTTTCGTGGGTAAGAACCTCACTTCTTCAGATGCAAGTAATGGAAATCTCCAGAGGCAGGTAAAAATCAGTATGGAGATAAAGAGGTTAGTTCAATCAGGGAGGGTGAGGTGCTCTGCTAGCAGTTGAGGTGTGAACACCAAGGGAGGAGAAACTGCTTCTGTAATTGGATAGCCATTCACAGTCTTTGTTTAATCCTGATCTGATGGTGTCAAATTTGCAAATGAACTGGAGCTCAGCAGTTTCTCTTTGGAGTCTGGTCCTGAAGTTTTTCTGCTGTACGATGGCTACCTTTACATCTGCTATTGTGTGGCCAGGGAGGTTGAAGTGTTCTCCTACAGGTTTTTGTATATTGCCATTCCTGATATCTGACTTGTGTCCATTTATCCTCTTGCGTAGTGACTGTCCAGTTTGGCCAATGTACATAGCAGAGGGGCATTGCTGGCATATGATGGCATATATAACATTGGTGGACATGCAGGTGAATGAGCCGGTGATGTTGTAGCTGATCTGGTTAGGTCTTGTGATGGTGTTGCTGGTGTAGATATGTGGGCAGAGTTGGCATCGAGGTTTGTTGCATGGGTTGGTTCCTGAGTTAGAGTTGTTATGGTGCAGAGCTGGGCCCTCAGTCAGCAGCCGCCTCTCTCCGGCCACCCAGTTCTGAAGGCAGCAGCACAGAATTAAGGGTGGCATGGTATGGTATTGTCACCCTTACATTTGTGCTGCTGCTGGCGGGGTGCTACATTCAGAGCTGGGCACCTTGCCAACAGCTGCCACTCTCTGGCCACCCAGCTCTGAAGGCAATGCAGAAGTAAGGGTGGCAATACCACCCCCACCCCGCAACTCCCTTTTGGGTCAGGACCCTCAATTTGAGAAACGCTGGTCTCCCCTGTGAAATCTGTACAGCATAGGGTAAACGCACACAAAAGACCAGATTTCATGGGAAGAGACCAGATTTCACAGTCCATGATGTGTTTTTCATGGCCGTGAATTTGGTAAGGCCCTACATATAATATTTCTCATCAAATAAAATAACTTTTCTCTTTAGTGGAACACCAGTCCCTTCAGTTACATCACTAAGAACAGGTGCTCCTATCTTATACAAAGGTTTCTTACCTCCTTAGTTATGAAGATGCTATAAAGTTCCTCTACCGGAGAGTCAAACATCTCTTTCAGAAGTATCTTTACTGTTGGAATCTTTACACCAACTGTATCCAAAGAAATTGGTATAACAGAATCCTGTAAAGTAAACTCAGGATAAAGTGCCATTGTATATGAATAGCAAACACATATATATTCCACACCAAAACTCTTTACTAGAAAAACATTAAGTTTGCAAAGTCAACCACTCAAAAGTTGGAGAATGCCAGGTTTAAGGCTGTCCAGGCATTATTAAGCCTGCTCCCTTATGCATATGCATTAATTACATGATAACATACTATTCTATATTAGGGTTAGATTAAGTGAGCACCACAGTCAAGCACTAGGAAAATCTGAGGCAACTCTAACATGCTTTTGGTGACAGGCAACAGAATGTGGAATGTATTAATTAGACCAGAGATCGGCAACCTTTGGCATGCGGTTTGCCAGGGTAAGCACCCAGGCAGGCCGGGCCGGTTTGTTTACCTGCCGCATCCGCAGGTTCGGCCGATCATGGCTCCCACTGGCTGCGGTTTGCCGCTCCAGGCCAATCGGGGCGGCAGGAAGCGGCGGCCAGCACATCCCTCAGCCCACACCTTCCTGCAGCCCCCATTGGCCTGGAGCAGCGAACCACAGCCAGTGGGAGACGCGATCGGCCAAACCTGCGGACGCGGCAGGTAAACAAACCGGCCCAGCCCACCAGGGTGCTTACCCTGGCGAGCTGCGTGCCAAAGGTTGCCAATCTCTGAATTAGACTGAGGAAACGAGGGAAGAAGACAAATTTCAGCCTCTCCCTCTTGAAGCTGTCGTTACTGACAGAACACTGGAAGTGAAGAACAGGGCACCTTTGATCTCCCGTCTGAAGATTCTGTGGCCCCGCAATGATTTTATTTCCACATTACCTGAGCACTACAGAGACTAGTCATAGCATTCATGTTGGTGAATTTACTGGTCTCCATCCCAAAGGTGATTTTAAAAGTGCATCAAACACTTACTGTTACAGATGAATGCTCCACATTACAGCACTATGTATATCTGCTGTTAGTCACAGGATAAATCTTAAGTTCTCTATTCCTCCTACGATGGCAGAGTTTGGGGCCAATAGCATCCATCTTTCCCAGTGAAACTTATATAGTAACTCTTAAAGCCAGCATACCTGCACATTATTCTCACTCAATTTTTTTTTAACCGCCAGTTCCGGACCAGCTGAAGTTTTGGTTGGTAGGATCATTCCCAGAGTAAACTCTGTAAATAGAGGAAGTAAAAAATATCATCTAACGTGAGGCCAACCTGTACAACCAACTATGCCCCTTGGCCCCACTACAACCAAGCCCTTCCCCCTCTGCTCAGAACCATATTTATTTTAGTAAAAATCTGAAAATGAGAATAGCCTAATTTCCACTAAATTCAGGCTTTTTCAGTTTTTGATTTTTTCACCAAAATCAATAGAGTTCTGTCCACTTATGCCTAGAACATTCCCTGAAATTTTGGAATTGATTGGATTCTGTTTTCAGAAGTTCAGATACAGAGAAATGCCACTGAGTTAAGTGTGTGGCCTTGCTTTGCTCAGCCAATTAATTTGTAAGATCTTTAGAGCAGGGACTGTATCTTCACATATGTTTGTATAGCACTTATGACAATATGGTTCTGGTCCTGATTAGTGCCCCCGGGCTTTGCTGCAAAATAAACATTTTACAAAAACACTTTGAATATCCTGACTTTGATGAAATTAAAACCTTAATGCAATATTATAATTAAAATGAAGGCATTGGGATTTTGTTTTGTTCTTAAAGTAATATGAAAACAGCTTCTACCAGCTCAGATGAAAATGGATCAATCTATTCAAGCAGGGAGATAGCACAAAATGGGCCCATATAGCCACAGTGTGAAGAAATGATCTTAATGTACCTGTTTTAAGAACTTTCAGATAATCTCTGAGAGCCTCCCTGACTTTTGAAGTTCCTTCTGTTCTCATAAGATCCTTTAGCACATCTCCATCTCCTTTCTTTTTGCTTACACTTATCTACAAATAAACATACAAATCTAAGAGATGCTTTGCACAATTTGATTTTTGGGGAACAACAAGTGTTGGAAAATGCTATCTTTGGTTTATGCAGAGGACAGGTACAGAATAGATATTTCAAGTGCAAACTTTCCCACTTTATCATGTCTTTAAGCTAAACCCGGATACTTTTTCTAAAGGAAACACAAGCAATTTTGTCTCCGTAATAACTCAAGAACTAGCCAGAAGTTTAGATAGATTGCCCCCCCCCCCAGGAGTTCTTTAGAGACCACCCTATCAACTATATCATTAGGCTAGCACCAAAGTAGAGGCCTTAAGATTAAAAAATAGGGCTCAATTCTTATCTCAAACACGTGGCTCTGTATTGCCATGAACTGCATCTTTTAAAGTCAGATACTGTGCATGCTTAGTAGCTAACTTTGGAAGATATGTATTTACGTATCGGAGGACAGAAATGAGCCATTAATGTTTTTGGTTCTTGACATCTTTTATCTTTAGAATACTAAAGACAAACTTGCTAAGTCATGTTGTTCTCCTATTATTCAGTTAACAGGAAATTTAATGGCAACTAAAGTTATTAATTTTATTTAAAAATTCCTGCCCTATACAGCTATGTTAGTATTTATTACCTACCTCTGTATCATCCACCTCATTTTCTTCTGACAGGTTAGGAATTTCAACAGATCCCTCATGTTTCTCACCAGATTCTTTCATTGTACCTGCATTAACAGAATGAATTCTTAAATGTAATAACTAAAGAACTATATTTTCCATAGTAGAAGTTTTACCCTTGTAAATGCTTTATGCAGAACTACTATATACTGCAGTTCAAAAATGGAAGGCCTGATCCTGCAAACACTTCTGAGAGAAGTGCTTGCTTCGCAAATAGTGCCATTGACCTCAATAAGGCAACTTATGGTAGTAATCACTACACTAGTAAGGCCTTGTCTACACTTGCGGTAGCATGTGGGGTATATGTAGCTACACACCACAATGAAAAGCAGGGAACGGTTCTGATGGGGGGACGCAGTGAAGGAAGATCAGAGCCTTTCCCCACTGCCTCCCACCAGCCACAGCCTTTCCTTGCTGCAGGGATGGGCTCCAGCAGCTCCCTGTGCTGAGGAAAAGCTGTTGAAGCCTTTTCCACTGCTTCCTCTTCCCTGCCAGAGTCTTTCCCCACTGTCAAAACCTTTCACTATGGCAGGAAAGGTCCAGCAGCAGGGAGGCAGTGGGACACTACACCGCTAAAAATAGAAGTGGGAAGCACTGTGGAGCATATGGAGAGCCGTGTAGGAGATATGCCAGAACCTTAGGGTGTGTCTTTACTCTATTGTCTAAGCAGTGCCTCGTCATCTACACTGCTATTTATATCTGTTCTAGGCATGTGTGCAGTGCCTGTACTATACATGCCACCATAAATGAAGCCCTAGATCATGATGCTGGAACTTGTCACACCCAGAGAGACTGATGCACTTGAACAGAACCTCACTGAAGATAATGGGGCTCCACACAGGCATAGCAGCTCACATGAGTGCAAGTTGCAGGATCAGGCCCTTGGTCCACACTGTTCTGCTTAATTTTTACAGGTCTATGAACAGTTTTTACTTCCGTAAAGATTCCTCCTCTTATTCTTAAAGTTTCTAGTTGTTCATTAAATTTATTCACCCAGCAGATCTGGTTTAAATGCTCTTCAAACTGTACCAGTGGCATTTCCATTCTGCCATGGCACCTTTGTCACACCATTAAATGTTATTTAAACATGTGCAACTCCCCAGCAGCAAAGATGTTCATCAATGCTCACAACAAAACCCTCTAATATAAACACCCTGAAATATCATTTACTGCATTTTTGCAGTAACACTCTGCAGGAACAGGCACTGCTTGATGGAGCAGCTGGTACGGGGACCCACAAGGGGAGAGGCAACTCTAGATTTAGTCCCGAGTGGAGCGCAGGAGCTGGTCCAAAAGGTAACTATAACAGGACCACTTGGAAATAGTGACCATAATACAACAGCATTCAACATCCCTGTGGTGGGAAGAACAACTCAACAGCCCAAAACTGTAGCATTTAATTTCAGAAAAAGGAACTATGCAAAAATGAGGAGGTTAGTTAAACACAAATTAAAAGGTACAGTGACTAGAATGAAATCCCTGCAAGCTGCATTGACACTTTTCAAAGACACCATAATACAGGCCCAACTTAAATGTATACCCCAAATTTAAAACACAGTAAAAGAACTAAAAAAGAGCCACTGTGGCTTAACCATGTAAAAGAAGCAGTGAGAGATAAAAAGGCATCTTTTAAAAAGTGGAAGTCAAATCCTAGTGAGGTAAATAGAAAGGAGCATAAACACTGCCAAATTAAGTGTAAAAATGTAGTAAGAAAAGCCAAAAAGGAGTTTGAAGAACAGCTAGCCAAAAACTCAAAAGGTAATAACAAAATGTTTTTAAGTACATCAGAAGCAGGAAGCCTGCTAAACAACCAGTGGGGCCCCTGGACGATCGAGATACAAAAGGAGCGCTTAAAGACAATAGTCATTGCAGAGAAACTAAATGAATTCTTTGCTTCAGTCTTAATGGCGGAGGATGTTAGGGAGATTCCCAAAACTAAGCCATCCTTTGTAGGCGACAAATCTGAGGAATTGTCACAGATTGAAGTGTCATTAGAGGGGGTTTTGGAATTAATTGATAAACTTAACAGTAGCAAGTCACCAGGACCAGATGGCATTCACCCAAGAGTTCTGAAAGAACTCAAATGTGAAATTGCAGAACTATTAACTAGGGTTTGTAACCTGTCTTTTAAATCAGCTTCTGTTCCAAATGACTGGAACATAGCTAATGTAATGCCAATATTTAAGAAGGGCTCTAGAGGTGATCCCGGAAATTACAGACCGGTAAGGCTAATGTCAGTACCGGGCAAATTAGTTGAAACCATAGTAAAGAATAAAATTGTCAGACACATAGAAGAACATAAATTGTTGGGCAAAAATCAACATGGTTTCTGTAAAGGGAAATCATGTCTTAGGCCTTGTCTACACTACGAGAGTAGTTCGATTTTACTTAAATCGAATATTTGGAATCGATATTGCAAAGTCGAACGTGTGTGTCCACACTAAGGACAGTAATTCGACTTTGTGAGTCCACACTAACGGGGAAAGCGTCGACATTGGAAGCGGTGCACTGAGGGCAGCTATCCCATAGTTCCCGGAGTCCCCGCCGCCCATTGGAATTCTGGGTGGAGCCGCAAATGCCTTCTGGGTAAAAAAAAAAGGGGGCCAGGGTAACTGTCGTCATCCGTCCATCACTCCCGCCCTCCCTCCCTCCCTGAAAGCGCCGGCGGGAAATCATTTCGCGCACTTTTCCAGTCATTGACAGCGCGGATGCCACAGCACTGTGAGCATGGAGCCCGCTGCAACCATCGCTGCAGTTGTGGCCGCTCTCAACGCCTCGCAGCTTATCATACAGGTTGCCCTGAGGCAGATGCAGAAAAGTCAGGCGAGGAGGCTACGTCAACGTGGTGATGGCCTGAAGTGTGAGAGTAGCACAGACCTCTCAGAAAGCAGGGGACCCAGCGCCGAGGACATCACGGTGGCAATGGGTCATGTTGATGCCGTGGAACGGCGATTCTGGGCACGGGAAACAAGCACTGAGTGGTGGGACCGCATAGTGCTGCAGGTCTGGGATGAATCACAGTGGCTGCGAAACTTCCGCATGCGGAAGGGAACTTTCCTTGAACTTTGTGAGTTGCTGTCCCCTGCCCTGAAGCGCAATGACACCCGGATGCGACCAGCCCTGACTGTCCAGAAGCGAGTGGCCATAGCCCTCTGGAAGCTTGCAACGCCTGACAGCTACCGGTCAGTCGCGAGCCAGTTTGGGGTGGGCAAATCTACCGTGGGGGTTGTTGTGATGCAAGTAGCCAAGGCAATCGTTGATGTACTGCTGCCAAAGGTAGTGACCCTGGGAAACGTGGAGGCGATCATAGATGGCTTCGCAGCGATGGGATTCCCAAACTGCGGTGGGGCCATAGATGGAACTCACATCCCTATCCTGGCACCGGACCACCAGGCCACCCAGTACATTAACAGAAAGGGCTACTTTTCCATGGTGCTGCAAGCACTGGTGGACCACGGGACGTTTTACCAACATCTACGTGGGATGGCCGGGCAAGGTTCATGACGCTCGTGTTTTCAGGAACTCTGGTCTGTTTAGACGGCTGCAGCAAGGTATTTACTTCCCGGACCACAAAATAACTGTTGGGGATGTGCAGATGCCTATAGTCATCCTCGGGGACCCAGCCTACCCGCTAATGCCCTGGCTCATGAAGCCCTATACAGGTGCCCTGGACACTGAAAAAGAACTCTTCAACTACCGGCTGAGCAAGTGCAGAATGGTGGTGGAGTGTGCTTTTGGACGTCTCAAGGGGAGATGGAGAAGCTTGATGACTCGCTGTGATCTCAGCGAAACCAATATCCCCATTGTTATAGCAGCTTGCTGTGTGCTCCACAATCTCTGTGAGAGCAAGGGGGAGACCTTTATGGCGGGGTGGGAGGTTGAGGAAATTAGCCTGGCTGCTGATTACTCACAGCCAGACAGCCGGGCGATTAGAAGAGACCAGCGGGAAGCGCTGTGCATCCGGGAGGCTTTGAAAGCAAAGTTCCTGAGTGAGCAGGGTAACCTGTGACTTTCTAATTTTGTGTACAGAGAAGCCTTCACCCCACTTCCAACACACGTTTCAAAATAAAAATAGTTCTACTTTGTTAAAGCACACCGTTTTCTTTAATACTGTTTTCGTGGGAATTTTTTAAAACTGGGACGCAGACTGTGGTGCGGAGCGGGTGTAGTGTAGTCGCGCGAATGCAGCTTCTAAACTGAAGGACTGACAGGCTCCGCTGCGGTGGGATGGTTCTTTCAACGGAGCCTGTCACCCCTCCTGATAGGGACTGTGTGTATGGGGGGTCTATGTGACTTTGTGGCAGGGGGGGGATGCTTACAGATCCCCTGCTGTGTGGCTCTGTGATCCTGCCTAAGGACCGCCGCTTAAGATCTCTAACTGCCCTCCCCTGCCACAAAGTCACAGAGCAACCCACCCCCCACCACATAACATGAAAAGAACCTCCCAGACTAACCAGGGTAAGTAGTCACTGCATCACTGCACTATGTATGTGCCCTGCTGCTGTGCCTGCCCCCGACTATGTACCCTGCCAAAGGTGACTGTCCTGTCCAATTACGAACCCCCTTTCCCCCCCTCCTCCAAAAGAACATGATGGAAACAGTAGTTAACAGAAACATATTTTTTATTAACAACTACACAGGGGACTGGGAAGTGAAACTTGGACGGGGGCTTGTGTCAGGCGGGAAGGAAAGAACTTGTCAAACTTTGGGGACTGAGAGCCTTCTGCTGCTCGAGCTCTCTGCAGGGGTGCAGTGAGAGTTAGCAGGGACTCTGCCGCCTCTCCTTCTGTGCACTTTGGGTGAAGGGAGTATGGGACTTGGTGGCGGGGGAGGGCGGTTAGAGATGGACTGCAGCGGGGCTCTGTCCTCCTGCCTCCGTTCCTGCAGAACATCCACAAGGCGCCGGAGCGTGTCTGTTTGCTCCCTCAGTAGTCCAAGCAGGGTTTGAGTCGCCTGCTGGTCTTCCTGACGCCACCTCTCCTCCCGATCCATGTTGGCTTGGTGCATTTGGGACAAGTTCTCCCGCCACTGGGTCTGCTGTGCTGCCTGGGCTCTGGAGCAGGCTATAAGCTCGGAGAACATGTCCTCCCGTGTCCTCTTCTTCTTATGCCTAATCCTCCCTAGCCTCTGGGAGTGTGATGACAGGCTAGGTTGTGAGACAGTCGCAGATGGGGCTGTGGGAATGGGAAAAAGGGAGTGAATTCCTCAGAAAGATAAATGTAGTTGTGAACAAAGAACATAGTCTTTCTCTGTGAACAGGACCATGCACAGCACCTATCACATGCGCACTCAGCACAAGGTCGAATTCTCGGCCTTCGCATTCAGTGTCTGTGGTTTTGCAGAGCACTTTTGAGAACCCTGTCAGGACAACGGAATTGCTCTTGCACGCAGACATGGTAAGCCGTAGATTCGTGGCAGCTTAAAACTTTAATATTAGCAATGGCCTCATTTCACATTGAAATCAATGTCGGTCCCTGCTGCCAGCAATCCGGCAAGCAGGAAGTTTGCTCCTGTCCCACACCCTCGCGGCTGTCCCCGGGAACGATCCCTTTTGGCTGACCCTCTCCCGCCTCCACCGCGTGGCTGCAAACCAGCCAACACTAACATTCCCCTACCTCATTCAAAGCAGGTCTTCATGAGCGACATCACCCTCATGAGGATCTCTGAGAGCGACAGACAGAGAATGCTCCGGGAAAGCCTTCAAAGACCAGGGCCGTATGCCGCCATGCTGTGCCAAGCAATGATTCCGGAGTACTTGCTAGTCTCGTGGCGCGGCAACGTGTCCTACTACGGAGGACCCAATAAGGCCGCTCTCCCCAAGAACCTAATGCAGCGGATTTCAAATTACCTGCAGGAGAGCTTCCTTGAGATGTCCCAGGAGGATTTCTGCTCCATCCCCGGACATATAGACCGCATCTTACTGTAGCTGCAGTAGCAGGGACTAAACAGTAGAGCGGCTTGGGCAGGACAATCATGCAAAACCGGACATTGCTAGATTTTTTTGAAATACTTGCACTGCCCATGACTGAACCGTTAAGTTAATCAAACTAATCATGAGAAACCCATTTTTTACATTGTTAATAATCATGTTCTGTTACAAATAAATGTTTGCATGTTTACAAGACTTACTGGATGATCCTTCACCAGATTCTGTGTCCGGGGTAACGGCTGGGGAGGGTTGGTAGGGGATCTCTGTAAGGGTGATGAAGAGATCCTGGCTGTCGGGGAAATCAGCGTTGTGAGCGCTGTCGACTGCCTCGTCCTCCTCATCTCCTTCCTCATCTTCCCCGTCCGCTAACATGTCCGAGGATCCGGCCGTGGACACTATCCCATCCTCAGAGTCCACAGTCAGTGGTGGGGTAGTGGTGGCGGCCGCACCGAGGATGGAATGCAGTGCCTCGTAGAAACGGGATGTCTGGGGATGGGATCCGGAGCGTCCGTTTGCCTCTTTGGTCTTCTGGTAGCCTTGCCTCAGCTCCTTGATTTTCACGCGGCACTGCGTTACATCCCGGCTGTATCCTCTCTCTGCCATGTCTTTAGAGATCTTCTCATAGATCTTTGCATTCCGTCTTTTGGATCGCAGCTCGGAAAGCACGGACTCATCGCCCCACACAGCGATGAGATCCAAGACTTCCCGATCAGTCCATGCTGGGGCCCTCTTTCTATTCTGAGATTGCACTGCCATCAGTGCTGGAGAGCTCTGCATCGTTGCCAGTGCTGCTGAGCTCGCCACGATGTCCAGACAGGAAATGAGATTCAAACTGGCCAGACAGGAAAAGGAATTCAAATTCAAATTTTCCCGGGGCTTTTCCTGTGTGGCAGTTCAGAACATCCGAGCTCTTACTGCTGTCCAGAGCGTCAACAGAGTGGTGCACTGTGGGATAGCTCCTGGAGCTATTAGCGTCGATTTCCATCCACACCTAGCCTAATTCGACATGGCCATGTCGAATTTAGCGCTACTCCCCTCGTCGGGGAGGAGTACAGAAGTCGAATTAAAGAGACCTCTATGTCGAACTAAATACCTTCGCGGTGTGGACGGGTGCAGGGTTAATTCGATGTAACGGCGCTAACTTCGACATAAACGCCTAGTGTAGACCAGGCCTTACTTATCTATTACAGTTCTTTGAAGGAGTCAACAAACGTGGACTAGGGGGATCCAGTGGACATAGTGTACTTAGATTTCCAGAAAGCCTTTGACAAGGTCCCTCACCAAAGGCTCTTACGTAAATTAAGTTGTCATGGGATAAAAGGGAAGGTCCTTTCATGGATTGAGAACTGGTTAAAAGACCGGGAACAAAGGGTAGGAATTAATAATAAATTCTCAGCATGGAGAGGGGTAACAAGGGTCAGTGCCGGGACCAATTCTATTCAACTTATTTATAAATGATCTGGAGAAAGGGGTAAACAGTGAGGTGGCAAAGTTTGCAGATGATACTAAACTGCTCAAGATAGTTAAGACCAAAGCAGACTGTGATGAACTTCAAAAAGATCTCACAAAACTAAGTGATTGGGCAACAAAATGGCAAATGAAATTTAATGTGGATAAATGTAAAGTAATGCACATAGGAAAAAATAACCCCAACTATACATACAATATGATGGGGGCTAATTTAGCTACAACAAGTCAGGAAAAAGACCTTGGAGTCATCGTGGATAGTTCTCTGAAGATCTCCGTGCAGTGTGCAGATGTTAGGGATCATTAAAAAGGGGATAGAGAATAAGACTGAGAATATATTATTGCCCTTATATAAATCGATGGTACGCCCACATCTCAAATACTGCGTACAGATGTGGTCTCCTCATCTCAAAAAAGATATACTGGCACTAGAAAAGGTTCAGAAAAGGGCAACTAAAATGATTAGGGGTTTGGAACGGGTCCCATATGAGGAGAGATTAAAGAGGCTAGGACTCTTCAGCTTGGAAAAGAGGAGACTAAGGGGGGATATGATAGAGGTATATAAAATCATGAGTGATGTGGAGAAAGTGGATAAGCAAAAGTTATTTACTTATTTCCATAATACAAGAACTAGGAGTCACCAAATGAAATTAACAGGCAGCAGGTTTAAAACAAATACAAGGAAGTTCTTCACGCAGCGCACAGTCAACTTGTGGAACTCCTTACCTGAGGAGGTTGTGAAGGCTAGGACTATAACAGCATTTAAAAGAGAACTGGATAAATTCATGGTGGTTAAGTCCATTCATGGCTATTAGCCAGGATGGGTAAGGAATGGTGTCCCTAGCCTCTGTTTGTCAGAGGATGGAGATGGATGGCAGGAGAGAGATCACTTGATCTTTGCCTGTTGGTCCACTCCCTCTGGGGCACCTGGCATTGGCCACTGTCGGTAGACAGGATACTGGGCTAGATGGACCTTTGGTCTGACCCGGTACGGCCGTTCTTATGTTCTTATGCTGCAAAGGGGTGAATCAGCTGAAAGGCACAAAGTCACTCAGAAGTCCCATCTTCCAAATATCCAGATCCAACTGCCACTTAACTCAATGGAAAAACTTCCTTTAACAACTTTATGCAGAGGATTGTGCTCTGAATGAGCACCAGACTCTCCATCGAAAGAAATGCCCATGCATGAATATATCCTGACTTGCTGCAGGTAAAGCTCATGCTAAAGTAGGCAAAAAGACATTTATGTGCAGTTTCTGTTAATATCTGAAGGAAAAAATGAGGTGTGGTTTTTTTTTTTTGTTTTTGTTTTTTAACTTCTTAGTCAATCAGTGTGCCCAAAGAAAATGTGTGTTTAGACTTTTTTGAACAATGGGGCACATACCTGCAGGATGGCTTTTCTAGCCAAGCTTGCTGAATGGGTAAGAGTTTAGGGAAGTGTTGGCAAACCCATGTAATCGTTGCAAAAAACAACAACAAAGATACAAACAAAACTAACTGGAAGGTCTAATTTATGACTAACAGTAATAGAGGCTTTTTAAACATTCAATTTTTATTTTTTTTTAAACAGCTAATAATGCTGAACATATCAGTCACTTGGACAGACAATACCTGTGCTGGTCAGCAAATGCTAATCTAAATATTTACTGGATAGAGCCACACTGCTCACTGGAGGTAATGCTTTGCATTGTAAATACCACTTTGAGGTAGGCACATATTATTATTGCCATTTTATAGATGTGGGAACTAAGACACCGAAAGATAAAATGGCTTGTCCAAAACCCAAAAGGTTCCAGTGTCAGAACTGTGATTAGTATTAATTAAGGCTGTTGATTAATTGCAGTTAACTCACGCGATTAACTCAAAAAAATTAATTGTGATTAATCGCACTGTTAAACAATAGAATGCCGATTCAAATTTATTAAATATTTTGGATGTTTTTCTACATTTTCAAATATGTTGAGCGGGAGGGATAGCTCAGTGGTTTGAGCATTGGCCTGCTAAACCCAGGGTTGTGAGTTCAATCCTTGAAGGGGCCACTTGGGATCTGGGGCAAAATCAGTACTTGGTCCTGCTAGTGAAGGCAGGGGGCTGGACTCGATGACCTTTCAAGGTCCCTTCCAGTTCTAGGAGATAGGATATCTCCATTAATTAATTACAACACAGAATACAAAATGTACAGTGCTCACTTTAAATTTTTGCACTGTAAAAATGATAAAAGAAATAGTATTTTTCAAATTCACCTCACACAAGTACTGTAGTGCAATCTCTTTATTGTGAAAGTGTAACTTACAAATGTAGATTTTTTTTTTTTTGGTTACATAACTGCACTCAAAAACAAAACAATTAGAGCCTACGAGTGCACTCAGTCCTACTTTTTGTTCAGCTAATCGCTAAGACAAACAAGTTTGTTTACATTTACAGGAGATAATTCTGACTGCTTCTTATTTACAATGTCATCTGAAAGTGAGAACAGGCATCCGCGTGGCACTTTTGTAGCCGGCGTTGCAAGGTATTTACATGCCAGATATGCTAAACATACATATGCCCCTTCATGCTTCGGCCACCATTGCAGAGGACATGCTTCCATGCTGATGATGCTCATTAAAAAACTAATGCATTAATTTAATTTGTGACTGAACTCCTTGGGGGAGAACTGTATGTCTCCTGTTCTGTTTTACCTGCATTCTGCCATATATTTCATGTTATAGCAGTCTCGGATGATGACCCCCGCACATGTTTGTTTTAAAAACACTTTCACAGAAGATT
This sequence comes from Trachemys scripta elegans, assembly GCF_013100865.1. Classification (NCBI taxonomy): domain Eukaryota; kingdom Metazoa; phylum Chordata; order Testudines; family Emydidae; genus Trachemys; species Trachemys scripta. The sequence goes on from NC_048300.1 coordinate 20,589,094, forward strand.
TGACAAAACGCAAAAATGGTACCAATGTGAGATTGCTAGAAATAGCTATAGCACTTGACCCAAGGTTTAAGAATCTGAAGTGCCGTCCAAAATCTGAGAGGGATGAGGTGTGGAGCATGCTTTCAGAAGTCTTAAAAGAGCAACACTCAGATGTGGAAACTACAGAACCCGAACCACCAAAAAAGAAAATCAACCTTCTGTTGATGGCATGACTAAAATGATGAAAATGAACATGTGTCAGTCCACTCTGCTTTGGATCATTATAGGGCAGAACCCATCATCAGCATGGACAATATCTTCTGGAATGGTGGTTGAAGCATGAAGGAACATATGAATCTTTAGCGCATCTGGCACGGAAATATCTTCCGATGCCGGCTACAACCGTGCCATGCAAACACCTGTTCTTACTTTCAGGTGACATTGTAAACAAGAAGCAGGCAGCATTATCTCCTGCAAATTGCAACCAAACTTGTTTGTCTGAGCAACTGGCTGAAGTAGGACTGAGTGGACTTGTAGCCTCTAACGTTTTACATTGTTTTATTTTTGAATGCGGTTATTTTTTTGTACATAATTCTACATTTGCAAGTTCAACTTTCATGATAAAGAGATTGCACTACAGTACTTGTATTAGGTGTTCAATTAGAATTGAAAAATACTATTTCTTTTGTTTTTTACAGTGTAAATATTGTAATAAAAATAAGCACTGTACACGTATTCTCTGTTGTAACTGAAATCAATATATTTGAAAATGTAGAAAACATCCAAAAATATTTAAATAAATGGTATTCTATTATTGTTTAAAAGCGTGATTAATAGCGACTAATTTTTTATTGCGCGATTAATCGCGATTAATTTTTTTAATCGCTTGACAGCCCTAGTATTGAGTTTTGGTTCCCAGTCCCATTTTAGATCTACTGGACCACATTACATTTCGGACAAGGTTATTTCAATATTAGACAAATTAACATTGAAAGCACCTTGCTCAAAAGGACCGCAGGTGTACTGGATTCCAGGACAGTAAGTTCACAGGTAGTTTTTATAGAACATGTACAAAAACTACCACCATAATATAAAGCTCTTCATTAAAATACTTATGATACCATGGGGATACAAATAATAGTTTTAGAATTTAATAAAAAACCTGATGTTTTTAATTTAAATCAACTTATTTTATTTAAGTGGTGCTAGTTCTTCACTTTCTTCCCAGTCTATGTTGCTAAAGTGGATTTTTGTGCATTTTTAAATCGGGCTTTCCTAATTGTTAGTGAATTTCAGATTTACATATATTTTGATTCTGCTAAGAAATGTTCATTTTTAAAATAGTAGAATGCAGAATATTATAGAAAAAGACTAGATGGGGAAAGAACTATTGCTTTAAGTTTGAGAATGTTCCATGCTGTCAAACTCCCCAGAAGTTCTGATCTTATTTCTACTTCCAATTGGTCAGAGAACATGCGGGGGGGGGAGTCCTGATACAGACCCAAACTCATGACCAATGGCTCTTAAAACTCTCTGTGAAATACTAGAATCTTCAAGCAAATACTCTTAAATACAGGTTCACAAAGGAATGCTGCAATGTATGGTAGAACACTGAATGCCTGTGAGATTAAGTGCTCTTATCACAGTGTAAGAATAGTTCATAATTGTTAATCGCTTCTGGTTTTCATCTCAGAAAGTTGTGGCAGGTAGAAAAAAACTATTTGGGAAACATTTGTAGCAAGACAATTATATTTTGTTCTTCACAATGTATAAAATTAAGCTACCCTAAATATATAGTATTTATAACTTAGTTCTTTATAGGAACATAAGAATGGCCATGTAGCGACATTAAAGCACTGTCGCGGCAGTGCTTTAATGTCTCTGCCCCTTTTGCCCCCCCCCCCCCTCCACCCCGTCGGCAGCCCTGCCGGCAGGGCCGACGATGGGCGGGGGGGTGCAAAAGGCAGGGCCGGCTCCAGGCACCAGCTGAGCAAGCAGGTGCTTGGGGCGGCACGTCGGGCTCTTAGGCGGCAATTCAGCGGAGGGTCCCTCTCGGAGGGAAGGACCTGCTGCCGAATTGCCGCCGAAGAAGAAAGCGGCGTGGTGGAGCTGCCACCAATCGCGATCACAGCGCTTTTTTTTTTTTTTTCCCTTTTTTTTTTTTCTTCTTCCCCACGGCTTGGGGCAGCAAAAACCCTAGAGCTGGCCCTGGCAAAAGGGGCAGCTGTCCCAGGGCCAGCGATTTAAAAGGGCCCGGGGCTCCTGGATGCCGCTGCCACAGCAACGGCTGGAACCCTGGGCCCTTTTAAATCGCCGCCGGAGCCCCAGGCGGTACGGATCAGACAGCACGGATGGGCTGGCTGGGGGAGGCTGACCCCCCCCCACAACCCCGCCCTTTCTGCCGGAGGCCCCACTCCTTCTGGGGGCCCAGAGCCAGGCCCCCGTACCAGTAAGTGTTTAATATTACTTTCACCCCTGCCAAAGATCCATCTAGCCCAGTATCCTGTCTTCCGATAGCGACCAATGCCAGGTGTGCCAGAGGGAATGAACAGAACAGGTAATCATCAAGTGATCCATTCCCTGTTGCCCATTCCCAGCTTCTGGCAAACAGAGGCTAGGGACACCATCCCTGCCCATCCTGGCTAATACCATTGATGGACCTATCCTCCATGAATTTATCTAGTTCTTTTTTGAACCTTGTTATAGTCTTGGCCTTCACAACATCCTCTGGCAAAGAGTTCCACAGGTTGACTGTGTGTTGTGTGAAGAGATACTTCCTTTAAATCTAAATTTACTTCCTATAAATCTAAAATTGCATTAACCTTTTTTCAAGGTAACCTGAGGCTTTGTAAAAGTGACAAGTAATGTTTTATGTTTATTTTAAAAATATATCAGGTGATTTAATATTGATTAAAATTAATTTAAATTGCTATGATTTAAAAAACTGCACCCTGCCTGATGCTATTCCACGCCTCTCTCTACATTGTTTCATTTTAGTTACTTTCAACACCTACGTTGCATGGATCTCAACAATTAAGAATGTTTTCTTAGCCCAGGGGTTCTCACAACAAATTTTTTTGGTGGCCTCAGAGTGCGGCCACCAACTCTTGCTGGTGGCGCTCTGACAATTTTTCCTAAAATACTTAATTAACTTTGGGGGGAGGGGGGGGAAGCACATATACACATCCAAATCAGTATAATTTATTTATGTACGGTGGTGGTGGGGGGTTTGTTGGTTTTTTTTTGTTTTTCAGTTTTTTTTTTTTTTCAACCTCAATAATAAAAATAATCTAAAGTTGTCTCCATTCTTTACTGGACCTAAACAGAATAGAAACAAAAATAAAGTGCTTTGCATGTTCTTGTCTTGAATTTCCTGAGTGTAACTAGTGTGGTAGTGGGAGAGTAAGCCCCAATCCTGGTCCTCCTTAAGTGAGAGATAAAAGCAGTGTAAACATTGCATTTTATAGTGTCAGGTAGCCAAGCTGCAGGAAAACTGGACAGCAGGACTCGGCATGGCATGTGCACGGCACTGGAAGGAACTCCATGAAATATCTCATCAGCTAAATGGAGAGGGGAGGAAAAAAATGCAGACAGCCCACAGGAGTGGAAAGCAGGACTATTCACGGCACTGAACCACAATCCCACTTTGGAGCAGGGAGAGTGAGAGGGAAATAGGCTGCATTCACTACTACTCCCATCTCTTGCAGTAGTGGCTGAAGTCTGGCTGAGAGCTAATTACCACATTTTGGGAATGAACACTCTACCCTTCAGCATTGCAATATTGGTGTACAGTTTCCCAAGCACACAGTTCACATCAGCCATCAGCCTTCTCTAGGATTTGTCCCTGAGAAGAAAAAATGTGGAGCACACGTCTCACTAAAGAGATATCGTTACACAATACTCATTGAAAAGAATGGTAGCATTTGCTAAAGAGAACTGATTACTTGATCAATTAAGCAGATTTACACTGGCTAGTGTATCTCATAATTCACTTTTTTTTTTTTTTAAGTCTTGACATTATTCACACTCCTTTTTCCAATTTTCTTTACATACTGTATTACAAAGATGTCTATATTTTCTTTACACTTTTCCTGAAACAGTTCCTCCTTTCCTTGCTGCCACCATTAATTCATTAATTGAATACCTATCATTTGAATGCTCGATAATTTTAAACAATGCGAACAAGTCATAATAAAGCAGATCAGGATTGTCACAATGCAAATGCCCGCTTCTTGCAGAGTAAAATGAGTCATGTCCTAATTTATTCAAAAATACTGAATGGGAACATATCTGTTTTGCAGTAATAAAATTGAAGTATGGAAAAAAATTCAAGAAAAAAAGACCAGAGTTTCAAGATTATTTCAAAATAACCTACTTTAGGAGCTGAGACTCACTGATTTTGTTCCTCTCTGATTTCTTTGCCACTTCAATTCAGTTTATGAAAATATTAGTGCTCCTCCAACCTAACAAAGAGTTTGCTTTCTAGAATAATCATTCCAGGAAACTTGTGCACACTACCACACACGGCCCTGATCCTGCAAGCAGGTTTGCATGGCCAGACCTATACACCCACACAGACCTCCACTGACTCCAGGGGCCTCCATGTGGGTGCGGAGTCTGCCTAGAGCCTGTGTGGGCAAACTTTTTGGCCCGAGGGCCACATCTGGGTATAGAAATTGTATGGAGGGCCATGAATGCTCACAAAATTGGGTTTGGGGTGTGGAAGGGGGTGAGGGCTCTGGCTGGGGGTGCAGGCTCTGGCGTACAGCCAGAAATGAGGAGTTCAGGGTGCAGGAGGGGAGGGCTGGGGCAGCAGGGGTGGTACAGGGCGGGGGGTGCAGGCTCTGGGAATGAGGCGTTTGGAGTGCAGGAAGATGCTCCGGGCTGAGACCGAGGTGTTCGGAGAGTGTGAGGGGGATCAGGGCTGGGACAGGGGGTTGGGCCATGGGGGGTTGAGGGCTCCGGCTAGGGATGCAGGTTCTGGGGTGGGGCTGGGGATGAGGGGTTTGGGGTGCAGGAGGGTGCTCCAGGCTGGGACCAAGTGGTTCGGAGGGCGGGGAGGGGGATCAGGGCTGGGGCAGGGTGTTGGAGCACTGGGGGTGGGTGGTGTGTCAGGGGTGCAGGCTCCGGGCGGCGCTTACCTCAAGCAGCTCCCGGAAGCAGCGGCATGTCCCCCCTCCGGCTCCTACGTGGAGGCATGACCAGGTGGTTCTGCTGCGCGCTGCCCCGTCCGCAAGCACCGCCCCGTCCGCAGGTGTGCCATTGGCTGTGGTGCCAATGGCAGCTGCAGGGGTGGCGCTTGGGGTGGGGGCAGCGTGCAGAGCGGAGTCCCCTGGATGCCTCTATGCACAGGAGCTGGAGCGGGGACATGTTGCTGCTTCTGGGAGCCACGCAGAGTGGCCCCCAACCCTGCTCCCCGGCTGGAGCGCCGGATCAGCGCAAACCCCAGACCCCACTCCCCACTCTCCAGCGGGAGCTTGAGGGCCGGATTAAAACGGCTGGCGGGCCAGATGCATCCATAGTTTGCCCACCCCTGGCCTAGAGGGTCCTGTTCGGGTCTTAATGTGCAGACATGCTGTATTTACTAGTCACAGTTTTCAGTGCTAATATGGAAATGTGGTAAACAAACCTGAAGCAACTTTTCCAGAACAGGTGCCACAAACACCTTCAGGGATGATCTACAAATATTTGGTCCCACCTCAGTGTGGGAGGTGTACTAGATGGCATCGCGAGGTCTCTTCCAGCACAATGTTTCTATGACTATGAAGTTTTGAGCAACAAAAGTGAATCTTCTAAGAGAAAGAAATTACCCAATATAATCATTCACAGGGCCGGCTCTAGGATTTTTGCCGCCCTAAGCAAAAACAATTTTGGCCGCTCCCCCCCCGCCGTTTTTTCTTACCCCACCCCCAACCCCTCCTCAACTCCGCCCCTTACCCAAATCCCCAGCCCTGCCTCCTCCCCCAAGGCTCTCAAGCCTAGGAGGGAAGGGGAGAAGCGGCATGCGGGCCATGGCCACTCGGAGTCTCCCCCTCCCTCCCAGGCTCTCAAACCTGGGAGGGAGGGGGAGCAGCGGCGCGTGAATCAGCTGTTTCGCGTGCCAAGGCGGCTAAGGATCTCCCCCCCCCCTTCCAGGTTTGAGAGCCTGGGAGGGAGGGGGAGCAGCGGTGCGCGAATCAGCTGTTTCGCGCGCCCTGGCGCGTGAGCGGCAGCAGTGGATATGAGCTAGGGCAGCCAGGGCACATTTTTAGGGGCGGCATTCTGGCGCCAGCCATGCCGCCCCTAAAAATGTGCCGCCCCAAGCAGCAGCTTGTTTTGCTGGTGCCTAGAGCCGGCCCTGATCATTCAGTCATTAATCTGTATCTTTTGGCCCAGAACAATCTTAAACCAAGATCTATTGACACAGTGCAGCCAAGAGGATCTGAGCACCATCATTGCCAGGAGGCGGTGGAGATGGATTGGGCATGTGCTTCGGATGGAAATTGATTCCATCATCAGAGTAGCAATAAGATGGACACCTGAAGGGAAACAAAAACGAGGCCGCCCGAAAAAAACATGGCAAAGAGCTGTGGAAGCCGAGCTGAAAAACCTGGGGCACAGCTGGGGAACCATTGAAAGACTTGCAAGAAACAGACAGGAGTGGAGGAGCTTCGTCACTGCCCTAAATACCAGAGGCGTAATAGGAATATGATGATGATCATGATCCTTCAATCATAGCTGTAAGAATTGATAGCACTTTAGCTGGGCTAGCAGCAGCGAGACTGACAGCAAGTGCTGAGAAGAATGTGAGAAATACACGCAAATATTAAGAAGATTATTGCCCTAATGCAGGGTTCTCAATCTTTTTCTTTCTAACTCCCCCCGCTCCCCTCAAGATGCTATAAAAACTCCACAGCCTGCTTGTTCCATAACTGTTTTTCTGCATATAAAAGCCAGGACAAGCGCTAGGGGGTAACAAGCAGGACAACTGCCCTGAGGCCCCACAGGGGGTCCCATGAACCTAAGTTGCTCAGGCTTCAGCTTCAGCCCTGGGTGGCAGGGCTTGGGGCCCTGGGCTTCATCCCCATGCGGTGGTGCTTTGGTTTTCTGCCCTGAGACCCAGCAAGTCTCATACCAGCCCTGCTTGGCAGACCCCCTAAAACTTGCTCAGGGGGTCCTGGACCCCTGGTTAAGAACCACTGCCCTAGTGCACTGCACAATCCAAAAGGGCTGCTGTTGCTGCCTCCATGAGGTTGCAGCCTACAGGGGATGCACATGACACTCCACCTTGTGTTGTATTTCTCTTTACAAGAGAACCAAGAAGAGTCATTTACCTTTCCAGCTAAGTTTTATGTTCCATTCATAGAAGAAAATCAGTTTCCCTTTCCGGCTGTTGCAGGAGGCTTCGCCTTCCAATTGCTTCAGGTCGCTTATTTCACAGCTGCCCGCCTCATTACCCACCACGATCCCCACCAGCAGCTGCTCCAGTTTGCTTTTTGACCAGCTGGTCGCGTCCCGCTCCGTCCTGCGGCAAAGGGTGGAGAGAGGGGGGGGTGTGGCGCGCGCGAGCATCCCGGGCTGCGCCTGTTCCTGCGCCAGGCGCTGTCCTCAGCCCGGTGCCGCCCGGTGCAAGCCCCGCTGCTCCCCCTCGGGCTCCCGGGAGGCTCAGCATGGAGCCGGCCGGCAGCAAACCCCGCGCTTCCCTGCACCCCGCACCCACAGACTCGGCCCGGCCGCTCCTAATGTCCGGACAGCCCCAGCGGCTGCAGGGATGGGGGAGAAGCTGCCGCGCAGTGGCAGGCAGCGCAGCGGGACCACGCCGGGCAGCCTCCGGCCCCTTCCCCGCCCGCTCACCAGTGCCAGTTGTTCACGTTGGTGGCGTCCGCTCGCTCCTCCACGATCCAGCGCGGGTCCCCCTGGCCCCACTTGGCCATGGCGCTGCCGTCTGCCTCCCGCCGCCGCCGCTACCCCGGTCCGGCCCCGCCTCCCCTCCCCTCCGCCCGGCCTCTTCCGGCGCCGAGACCGAGCGAGAAGGTGCCAGAACCATCCCCGGGGACTCAGAGCCGCCGCCGCCACCTGCTAGTCCCTGGCGGGCAGCCCAGGAGCCCTGAAACGCGGGTCGTTACACGCCCCCCCCCCCCCCCGGCTGCAGGCGGCGCTGCCCCGGCTCTGGGTGTGTTTTGGCTATAGGGGGTGGGCGATATAGTGTTCGGCTGCTTTGGCAGTGGGTGGGCACCAGTGTGGTACGTGTGTAAGGTGTGCGGCCAGCGTGTGCCAGGAACAGGCACCCAGGGGTGGCTCTAGCTTTTTTGCTGCCCCAAGCACGGCAGGCAGGCTGCCTTTGGCGGCAGGGCCAGCTTTAGGCCAATTCCCCCGAATCGGGCCCCGTGCCCAGTGGCAGGGCGGCCCGGGGCGGGGGGGGGCAAGTGGCAGAGAATCCCTTCCCTGGCTAGAGGCGCCTTTTTAATTTTTACTCACCCAGCAGCGCTCCGGGTCTTTGGCGGCACTTTGGTGGTGGGTCCTTCACTTGCTCCAGGTCTTTGGCGGCGGGTCTTTCAGTGCCACCAACAATCCGGAGCGAGTGAAGGACCCGCCGCCAAAGACTAGGAGCGCAGTCCAATGAGTACAAGCCCCACGTGGTTTTTTTATGTGGGTTTTTTTTTTAGTCATCCCTGCCGGGGCCCTGTCAAAATTGTTTGAATTGGGCCCCGCACTTCCTAAAGCCGGCCCTGTTTGGCGGCGCGCCTGCGAGAGGTCCCCGGTTCTGCAGATTCAGCGGGATGCCTGTGGGAGGTCCACCGGTCCCGTGGCTTTGGTGTACCTGCCGCTGAATTGTCGCCAAATCCGCGGGACCAGAGGACCTCCCACAGGCAAGCCGCCGAAGGCTGCCAGACTGCCGTCCTCGCAGGGACTGGCAGGGCGCCCCTCACGGCTTGCCACCCCAGGCACGCGCTTGGAGCGCTGGTGCCTGGAGCCGCCGCTGCAGGCACTGGCACTAGCGGGGCTCTGAGGGGGGGAAATAACCATACACAATCTGAATGGAAACCCTTGGGACAGCTCAGCCCCTCCTGAAGGGCAGGAATACGTCGGAACATTGTAGATTTCATGGATCTCTAGCGGGGTGGTCACCTGCAGGGGTTTAAGGGGCTGGCCCTGAAGGGGTTAAAACAATTCCAGGAAGAGAAAAGGCTGGTCTGAGTGGGGGGGGCAGCCACAGCTGGCCCTATAAAAGGACTGCTAGCCAGGAGCTTAGGCAGACTTTCTCTCTAGCTGTGATGGGCCTGGCTGCTTGGGAGCACAGCAGGATACCTAGAGTGGAGCAGGGCTAAGGAAAGGCCAGAGGAGCTGGGGAGCTCCAGGCCTGGAAAACCCCCAGGCTGCAGGCCTTGCTAAAGGCTGGAAAGGGTGCGGGGTTGCAGAGGTGCAGCCCAAGATAGGCAAAGGCAGCAGGTTCAAACCCCCCCTTGCCGATGATGAGTGGATGGTGAGGGCATACCCCCTTACAGAGGATAGACAGCAGTGCCCAGTTGCTCAGTGCAAGCGGACAGGGAGAGAGACACTGTGTACTACAAAGAACCTAGCCTGATTTTTCACACTTGCTATCTGGTCAACCAGTGAGCGGGGCTAGATGGTGACTTGCAGTAGCCACTGAGGCAAGGTTGGGATAGAGGGTTGGGGATTCCCCTAGGTGGGGAGACCCAGAGGGTGGGGGTACTGCCAGAGGGCAGCAAGGTAAAGGGGAACCAGATTCTGGGAGGGACACGGGCTTGAGGCACATGGGATACTGGCCAGTAGAGGGTGCTGCAAGACTGGAAAAGCTAATTCCCTGGATGGCCAGCGGGGGCTGCCGCACCAGTGAGTCACCGTGCCGCTGGGATCCTTGTCCCTTCAGAGTGGATTCTGGGAATTAAGGGTGCTGAGGGATCACTGAGAAAGGGACCCTAGGCATGCTCCAACTCTGCAGACACAAAACTCCCTCCCTCCTTACTGAGTTGTTCTGCTAGCTCTCCCTCCACATTTTTCCTGAAGGTCAACATGGTACGTTGACTTCTGTTCTCCCTACAGCTACATTTGAGATCAAATCAAGTTACTACAGTACTGCTTTGAGTTGTAGCAAGTCCTGCTCAGATTCTGGCACCCTGCAGGAAATGGTGACGGGCTCTGGCCAGTGCCCACACTGCCCTTCCTAAACCCCTGCCCCTCCAATGCCACAGAGCATAGGTGTTAGAACTAGCAGAGCAGGGGGTGCTGCAGCACCCCCTGACTTTTAGAGGTTTCCATTATATACAGGGTTTACAGTTTGGTTCAATGGCTCTCAGCACCTCCACTATACAAATTGTTCTAGTACCCCTGCCACAGAGAGACATCTTCAGAGTCCAGGGGAGAGCTGCATGGAAGGGTGGAAACTGCTCCTCTGCAAGCAGAGTGGTCCCCTAGTAGAGGGGCACACAGGAGGGGATACACTAGGCCAATGGTCTTGTCTGTTCTGTGGACATAAAAATTCCCTTTGCACTTTTCATAAGAGTAGAGGGTTTAGCGCTGTGCCCTTGGCTACAATTTCACCTCACTCTATTAATGCTAGCTGTTTCCTTTCCTAACTTAGATGGGGCTCCATTTTAAGGTGTAATCCTTAGGGATGAACGGTGCTTATACATATAATATCTGATCCAATGATTTTGAGAATTTATGATAAGGGCAGTGTTTATTTGTTGTACATCTGTAACAGCAAAAGGATATAAAACGATTTGATAGTAGGGGACAATGTTTTTTCTTAAATTATGAAAAGTCATCACAGAGGATATTTTCTTATGTCTGAAATAGCACAAAAAACTAATCACATTTTAAAATATCTTTGCTCTGAGGAAAACAAGTTTGAAGTATAATCATACACACTTTTTTGTTGAGCACTTCCTTGATTTTCAGAAGCTACAAAGTCTCCTTAATGTTGTACTTACTTACTTCCCAGTCAATCTCTTACAGCATATACATATAGGAATCAAAATCTGGACAATGTTCCTGTTTTTATTAGAACAGCAAAATACTTTAAATGACTCTAAGAGCAAGGGTTATGATTCTCATAAGGCGGAGATATGAGGTCCTTCGTCCTCCCTCTCTGTCAATGCTACTAAAGTGTCAAGATCAGGGTCATTTTCTTCATTCTCTGGCTCCAAAATAATTGCCACTTCTGAAAACCTTACTCCTTTCAGTTCTTTCCCATTATTACGCATTGTTGGATCAGGTGTTAAGGAAAAAGCTGGTCCATCATTGGTTTCTGTCGGAAAGCAAGTCTGCAAGAAATTATAATGAATAATACAAATGAGACAAAATGTCACGAAGGTACAGAATTAGACAAATTCTAAACAGGCAAAATCTCAAATACTTTTTTCTGTGTTCCACACTTGAAATATGGAGAGAGTGCATATTTTTGTAATGGTGAAGGTTGCTGGACCAGCAGTAAATGAGATGCCTTTCGGTACATACTGTAGATATAAATGACTCCTAGTCCTTTACTGGACCCAGTCTTCATTCTTTCATTTTTCAATTCAAATTACCTGATTGGTAACAGCTTCTGTAGTGAGCTGAGGAGCTACATTATTAGGCTTAGTGGTCTCTTTGGGTGCTACATTTTCTTCATGTTCATTTTTAACATCTAATAGTAGAATGTCACGGTCATCACATTTTTGTTTCTCTACTAATATTTCCTTCTCATCATTGTTTTTATTGATATTTTCCACATCTTTAACTTCCATCACTTGGGCATCACTGAAAAAGAGTAAGATAATGTATGAGGCCCTAATCCTGCAAGTACTCGTGCATGAAAACCTGGCTCTGTTGAAATCAATGGCAAAACTTGCATTGACATTGTATTTCACCCAAGTTGCAAACTTAATCTACCGTATGTGAGTAGTCTCATTGGAAGCATGTACATGCCTGTCTCCTATAGGGCTGAATAGAGGTCAATATGGCTTGTCAAAGAGTACATGAAGTTTTGCCCACGGTACATACGATTTGCTTTAAAAGATATCAACTTCCGTGATACCTTAAGAAGTTTTATATTTTAATTCAGCAACAGTTCATTGGAAATCAACCAGTACAGCTAATCATAGATGAAAGAAAACCTCATATGATCTGAACAATTAAGCAATCACACATTTCACTATGCTGATTTGTACAAGCTATGGCATGTCTTCAGAATTATACTTACTTGTCATCTTGTTTCCTTAAATTTTGTGGACTTGCATCACTGTCAGTTGCATAAGGATTTCCTATATTTCTGTTAATTTCATTGTGTTCATTGACTAAGAATTGTAGCTTAGCATTTCTGAAAACGACAAATACACAACAAGCAAATGGTTCTCTATTTTTGTGAATTGGCCTTGCAGTAGTTCTAAACATTTACAATACAAATAATAATTTAAGTGAGCACATATTTTGAGCCACAGAGGTAACTTTATCCACTTAAATAGAATTATCCCAGGGATTAATTTGGCTCATTATTTCCTGTTTCACTGAAATAAATATTAAGTTCAGTTACATGCTGTTGATTATGATTAAACTGACACTGTCAACTTGAAATCTAGTCAGTTTCAAACGGGTATGACCCTGCTGTCTTTGAAGTCAATGGCAGAATTTCCAATGTTTTCAGTGGTGCAGGATCAGGGGATAGTGAGTGAAGAGTATTATAATGTACTACATCTGTGTCCCCCTCACGTTATCTCTGACCTTGCAACCACATTTTCCTATTAAAAAAAAAAAAAGTCTGTCCACTGATGCCTTGTCACAAAACAAAAGAGGAAACAGGCTATAGAGGTTGTCTGTACACAAAGTGCTGTCAAAGGTAAATAGTAACAAAGTGAAAAAATAGAGAAAAATAGTTCTTGGCTCTAATCTTTCATTTACAGCAAATTTTAGGTGATACGTCTCACATTAATAATTTTCCAGACAGAACTGTGATTTTTCAAGTTGACACTATGCCTTTAAAATTGAATTCTTAGTAAGGATTGTAATCTAAATCTACCTTGTTAATCTAAATAAAATATTTATTCATACCTTTTTCTAGTAACAAATATGTATGTCACAAAGGCTATAAGAATGCAGCCCAGCAGAATACTTAGAATTATGGTTGCTATAAGTTCAGAGGGCATTGAGTCAACAGGTATCTCTTCTACTGCAACAGAAACAGAAGTTCCAAATATTTTCTCCAGTTCAGTTTGAATGGCCATCTCTTGTTCCTTAAATTTTCTAAAAACAGACAAGTAAAAACCTTTGCATCAGTTTATTTAACAAAAGGCCTTCACTTTGGTTTATAAAGCAGTGAAGAAAAGACTAAAACTAGAGAAGATTGGTGCTGTCCCATGGTATACTGGAACACAACATGCTTCCCTACACGGGATTCACATCTATCATCAGTATTGTACTCTGAGGCCTGGTCTACACTACGAGTTTAGGTCGAATTTAGCAGCGTTAAATCGAATTAAGCCTGGACACGTCCACACGACGAAGCCCTTTTTTTCAACTTAAAGGGCACTTTAAACCAGTTTCTTTACTCCACCTCCGACGAGGGGATTAGTGCTAAAATCAGCCTTTGTGGGTCCGATTTGGGGTAGTGTGGACGGAATTCGGCGTTATTGGCCTCCGGGAGCTATCCCACAGTACTTCATTGTGACCGCTCTGGACAGCACTCTCAACTCAGATGCACTGACCAGGTAGACAGGAAAAGCCCCGCAAACTTTTGAATTTCATTTCCTGTTTGCCCAGCGTGGAGAGCATAGGTGACCACGCAGAGCTCATCAGCACAGGTAACCATGATGGAGTCCCAGGATCGCAAAAGAGCTCCAGCATGGACAGAACAAGAGGTACGGGATCTACTCGCCATATGGGGAGACGAATCAGTGCTAGCTGAACTCCGTAGCAGTAAACGAAATGGCAAAATATTAGAAAAAGTCTCAAAGGCCATGAAGGATAGAGGCCATAACAGGGATGCACATAACGTGTATGGGGATGGAGCGGAAATCCTCCAGGAACATCTCCAGAAAGCTCTCCTTCATGTACTCCCAAAGACTTTGCAAAAGGTTTCTGGGGAGGGCTGCCTTATCCCGTCCGCCATGGCAGCGTATAGTTCCGGTGTTTGCTGGCATGCAGACAACATCCATTCCTTATCTCTCTTCGTTATCCTCGGGAGAGTGATATCATTCACGGTCACCTGGTTGAAATGGGGTGATTTTATTAAGGGGACATTCAGAGGTGCCCGTTTCTGCTCGGCTGAACAGAAATGTTCCCCACTGTTAGCCACGCGGTGGCGGGGAGGGGTGAAGTGATCATCCCAGAGAATTGTGTGTGCCGGGAGGTAGTTGGGTTTGTGCTGCATGTTAACCTGGAAACCGCAGCCCCTCCTTTTACATTGCAAACCCATTTTAAATGGCCAACCCAACGGGTGCTTGGTATGGGAAATGAGGGCGCTACTGTTTGAAACCATTCCTACATGTTAAGAAGGTTAAAAAAGCCAAAAGACTGTGGCTTACCATGGCTGCCTGCAAGCCGAAATCTGTTGCCTGGCACTGAGTGAGTGATCTCTCACACCAAACCGGCAGGCCCTCAATATAAGAGGCAAAATGCGACCTTGTAACGAAAGCACATGTGCTGTGTAATGTGAACAGCAAAATTTAACGTGAAAGAGTGTACCCATTGTTCTCTAAAATGTGTTTTTTTTGACCACCTCTCCCTTCTCCTCCACCAGCTGCAAATGTTTCTCCTTCACAGAGGCTAGTGAAGATTAGGAGAAAACGGCGGACTCGGGATGATATGTTCTCGGAGCTCCAGATGTCCTCCCACGTTGACAGAGCACAGCAGAATGCGTGGAGGCAGTCAATGTCAGAGTGCAAAAAAGCACAATATGAACGAGAGGAGAGGTGGCGGGCTGAATCGCGGGCTGAAGAGAGTAAGTGGCGGGCTGAAGAGAATAGGTGGCGTCATCTTGCTGACAGAAGGCAAGAGTTGATGTTCCGGCTGCTGGAGCATCAAACTGATATGCTCCAGCATATGGTTGAGCTGCAGGAAAGGCAGCAGGAGCAGAGACCACCGCTACGGCCCCTGTGTAACCAACAGCCCTCCTCCCCAAGTTCCATAGCTTCCTCACCCAGAAGCCCAAGAACGCGGTGAGGGGGGCCTCCGGCCACCCAGTCACTCCACCCCAGATGATCGCCCAAGCATCAGAAGGCTGGCCTTCAATAAATGATAAAGTTTTAAACTGCAGTGTGTCCTTTTCCTTCCCTCCTCCCCCACCCTTCCCGGGCTACCTTGGCAGTTATCCCCCTAGTTGTGTGATGAATTAATAAAGAATGCATGAATGTGAAGTAACAATGACTTTATTGCCTCTGCAAGCGGTGCTCGAAGGGGGGAGAAGAGGGTGGTTAGTTTACAGAGAAGTAGAGTGAACCGGGGGTAGAGTTCATCAAGGAGAAACAAACAGAAGTTTCACACCGTAGCCTGGCCAGTCACAAAACTCGTTTTCAAAGCTTCTCTGATGTGCACCGTGCCCCTGCTGTACTCTTCTAACCGCCCTCGTGTCTGGCTGCGCGTAATCAGCAGCCAGGCAATTTGCCTCAACCTCCCACCCCGCCATAAATGTCTCCCCCTTACTCTCACAGATATTGTGGCGCACACAGCAAGCAGCAATAACAATTGGAATATTGGCTTCGCTGAGGTCTATCCGAGTCAGTAAACTGCGCCAGCACGCTTTTAAACGTCCAAATGCACATTCCACCACCATTCGGCACTTGCTCAGCCTATAGTTGAACAAGTCCTGACTACTGTCCAGGCTGCCTGTGTACGGCTTCATTAGCCATGGCATTAAGGGGTAGGCTGGGTCCCCAAGGATAACGATAGGCATTTCAACATCCCCAAAGGTTATTTTCTGGTCCGGGAAGAAAGTCCCTTCCTCCAGCTTTTGAAACAGACCAGAGTTCCTGAAGACGCGAGCATCATGTACCTTTCCTGGCCATCCCACGTTGATGTTAGTGAAACGTCCCTTGTGATCCACCAGGGCTTGCAACAGCATTGAAAAGTACCCCTTGTGGTTTATGTACTCGGTGGCTTGGTACTCCAGTGACAAGATAGGGATATGGGTTCCGTCTATCGCCCTACCACAGTTTGAGAGTCCCATTGCAGCAAAGCTATCCACTATGACCTGCACATTTCCCAGAGTCACTACCCTTGATATCAGCAGGTCTTTGATTGTGTTGGCTACTTGGATCACAGCAGCCCCCACAGTAGATTTGCCCACTCCAAATTGATTCCCGACTGACCGGTAGCTGTCTGGCGTTGCAAGCTTCCAAGAGCTATCGCCACTCGCTTCTCAACTGTGAGGGCTACTCTCATCCTGGTATTCTGGCGCTTCAGGGCAGGGGAAAGCAAGTCACAAAGTTCCATGAAAGTGCCCTTACGCATGCGAAAGTTTCGTCGCCACTGGGAATCGTCCCACACCTGCAACACGATGCGGTCCCACCAGTCTGTGCTTGTTTCCCGGGCCCAGAATCAGCGTTCCACGGCATGAACCTGCCCCGGTAACACCATGATTTGCACATTGCTGGGGCCTCTACTTTGTGAGAGGTCTATGTCCATGTCAATTTCCTCATCACTCTCGTCGCCGCGCTGCAATCGCTGCAATCGCCTTCTCGCCTGGTTTTGCTTTGGCATGTTCTGGCTCTGCATATACTCCAGGACAATGCGTGTGGTGTTCATAGTGCTCATAATTGCCGCAGTGATCTGAGCGGGCTCCATGATCCCAGTGCTATGGCATCTGGGCTGAAAAAAGGCGCAAAACTATTGTCTGACGGAGGGAGGGAGGGGCGAGTGACGACATGGCTTACAGGTACAGGGAATTAAAAACAAACAAAGGTGCTTGTGCATCAGGGAGAAACATAAACAACTGTCACACAGAATGGCCCCCCCAAAGATGGAACTCAAAACCCTGGGTTTAGCAGGCCATTGATTTTATGGAGGGAGGGGGAAGCAAATGAATACAGAACAAATCTGGTCCATCTACTTTTTACATCTTAAGCTGGCAGCAGACAGTGCAGCATGACTGATAGCCATCGGCATCTTCTAGGTGCTTGGCAGAAGATGCTGTATTACGACTGCTAGCCATCATCGTCAAGATGCTTCAATTGGACTGCCGGCAGGACTGACTCTCCAGGAGACAAAACATGTCTGCCCAGGTGCCTCTGATCGAACTCACTGAGGAATATGACAATGACGGATATCAATCATAATACACCATCTACTGCCAAAAAGCAAGGAGCTTCTACTGTATAGCAATGCAGCCCCACATCTGCCGGCACCCAGATAGCCGATGACGGCTACCAGTCATACTGCACCGTCTACTGCCAAAAGGCAATTAGCTGCTGCTGTGTAGCAATGCAGTACCACGTCTGCCGGCACCCAGATGACATATGGTGATGGTGAGCTGAGCTGAGCAGGCTCCATGCTTGCCGTGGTATGTTGTCTGCACAGGTAACCCAGATAAAAAGGCGCAAATCGATTGTCTGCCGTTGCTCTGACAGAGGGGGAGGGGCCTGACGACATGTACCCAGAACCCCCCCGCAACACTGTTTTTGCATCATCAGGCATTGGGATCTCAACCCAGAATTCCAATGGGCAGCGGAGACTGCGGGAACTGTGGGATAGCTACCCACAGTGCAACACTCCGGAAGTCGACGCTAGCCTCGGTACTGTGGACGCAGTCTGCCGACTTAATGCACTTCGAGCATTTTATGTGGGGACACACACAATCGACTGTATAAAACCGATTTCTATAAAACCGGCTTCTATAAATTCGACTTAATTTCGTAGTGTAGACATACCCTGAGAATCTGTGCCAGCAGTTTCTCCAACTAATTCAAGCAGCTGGTGTTGACATGCTCTAAGTTTAGAATGGGGAGCTTAAAGGATGATCTTGCAATGAGATGAGACCAGATGGATCTCTATGTGCATGTAGAGTTTCAGTGAAGCCAACAGAACTCTGCACAGGCACAAGGGTCCATCTGGGTGGAGTTCATTGTAGAATTGGGGCCTGAATAGGTATTGTGGGGGCCCCACCACCATTTATGACTCTAGAAACACCTAAGAAGTGAATCATAGGCATTATATTATGTTATGTCTGAACTGCTGATGGGTAAAACTCAAAAGATCCAGAGGTTCAATTTGATTTAAGCAGCTAAAACAGCTGTAGGACAGATTCAAAGATGGTGTAAACAGGCAAAGTCCATTGAGCTCAGTGGAGTTCACCTGCTTATGCCAGGGCTGAATTCAGTCCCATACCTCAGTGGTAAAGTCCTACAGAACAGAACAGAGATTTATTACTCATCTGTATAATTTTTAACCAACTTGTTAAATGCTATTGTAGGGATCTAATTCTCATTTAAATTCAGAGTTGTTTAGAATAGTTCCTATAACCCTCTGTTTAATTTCTGTAGAATGCTCTTGATTTCAACCCTCCCTTTTGAATTCTGTAGGATGTTTCCATAAGAGTTGCTTTATCTGAACCATATCAGAACTTCCTGAACCCCCTGGAATCTATAAAACCGGGTTGGAAATCTCACCAGGATAGTGTCTGTATGGTATTTTAACACTTTCAAGTCCCAGCAGGAACCACTTACAGGAAAATAGCTTTTTGAGAATTAACTTTTTGAAACTCAGAAGTGGTTCAGTTTGAGTTTTGAGGGACATCTCAGAGCAGTTCTTACTTGATCTGAACCAGTTCATTCATCCCTAATCAAGATGTAAATATTTTAAAGGAAACAAAATCCAGCTTTGTAACTCACAATGATACACTCTGTACTATACCATACAGACCTTTTTACATGCTCCGCAGGTATTGCTTGGGCTGCCTGATCAACAGCGACAATCTTTACATAGGTTACATCCATGCTTTCTCTTACTCTTCTGTCAACAGTATTAGATAACACATCAATGATGTAAACAGTCCATTCGAGTTTTCCTTCTAGAACCCTGCCACCAGATTGAGATAAACAATTTTAATTGGCTGGGGAACAACAAATTATTTTTATCTAGAAATGACAAAGTAATCAATGTTATACAACGATAACATTTAATATAATATTATGCAATTATTTACCATTTTCATCTAAGGATCTCAAAACACAATAATGGCTCATGTTTATCATCATCCCTGTTTTATAGATAGGAACACTGATGCACATAGGTTAAGTGACTTGCCCAAGGATACACAGTAGGTCAGTATCAGAGGGTATGTCTACTCTGAAAAAAAAACTCTTGTAGCAGCTGAGTCAAACTGACTCAAGTTTGCCGGGCTTGCACTACAGGGCTACAAATAGCTGTGTAGATGTTGCCACTTGGGCTGGAGCCTGAGCTCTGAGACCCATTCCTCTTTCCAGGTTTCAGAGCCTCGGCTCCAGCCTGAGTGGGAGTGTGTATATTGCTATTTTTAGCCCCATAGAGCAATCTCAAGTCAGACTCACTGCTATGTTTTTTTCCCTCTTCAGTGTAGATGTACAAAGAGTCAGTTAGAGAACCCAGTGATCCCAACTCAGAGTCCTTTGCTCTGAACACTAGCCTAAGCTACTTCCCATTATTGTTTCATATGAAACCTGGAAACTCTTAGAGATGTTAGCATAAATGAGCTACAAAAGAAAACTTTAAAATGTAAATTGAAATAAATTCTCTTGCTTGCAGTTCACAACCAATACAACTTAGCACAAGGAATATTGTGTCATGCTTTACCAAATGAATATTGATTTGTTTCCTGAAAGCATTGTTATAAATATTGCAGATTCATATCTATCAGATGTGGACTATTATTATTACCACTTAAAGGTGAAATGCAAGGGGGAAAACCTATTTGCCGTGGGCCCTTTATTGTTCTGATTTCATTGGAACATAGACAATTTCATACCGGATCAGACCAGTGGTAACCCATAATCCAGTACCCTGTCTGTGACAGTGGTCAGCACCACCTGCTTTGGAGGAACAGGGATGGCAGAACTAGGGAACCCAGGAGGGTTAATGACCCTGCAGTGGAAATATTGCAGGGGTTGACATATGTTTCTCCCTCCCCCCCACCCCGCAATCTTTGCCGCACATATAACATCACAGAGGCAAGAGCAGGACCCAGCTATGTTTATGACCCCACACATTCACAGGAGGGGGAAAGAAGAGGGGAAGTGTAGTCTGTAACCTATCATTTAAATCAGCTTCTGTACCAGATGACTGGAGGATAGCTAATGTGATGCCAATTTTTAAAAAGGGCTCCAGAGGTGATCCCTGCAATTACAGGCCCGTAAGCCTGACTTCAGTACCAGGCAAACTGGCTGAAACTATAATAAAGAACAATATTGTCAGACATATAGATGAGCATAATTTGTTGAGGAAGAATCAACATGGTTTTAGTAAAAGGGAAATCATGCCTCACCAATCTACTAGAATTCTTTGGGGGGTCAACAAGCATGTGGACCAAGTGATCCAGTGCAGCCCGAGACTGGCTCTACTGGCCAATTATGTTTTGAATCCACGAAGGCTAGATGTAATTACATTATAACTGTGCTATATTTCAGAGATGATGGGCCATCTACATGTTAACTAATTCCCTGGTGCTCTGTGGACAGTTGACCCCCCCACACTAAGACAGATTTTGCTGCTGCTGCCCTTCAAGAGATTTTCTTTTTGTGGGGAAGCTTTAGTTTGTGGTTTTGTTTCTTGGAAGCCAAGCCAAAGAATGAGGAGTTGAATCAGTGCATGCCATGGCCACGCCCACTTTCCTGGCCAAGGCTGCCCACCATTGGGATGACTGACCTTTTATGACACCCTATCTACCTCTGCAACCTTATCCAGCTCAAGCACATTTCCCATCATCAGGGCCATGCACCCGCTAGAGCAGGACAGGGCTAGTTTGCAGGATTATTTTTATTTCTTCAGGGAAAAGGAAGGTCAGTATGTGAGTACAAATTTCAGAATATTAGCTGCACCCATGATATGACTTCAACCCACAGAACTGAACAAACCTCACATCATTTAAGTGATGACACTACCTCAGACATAAGGCAACCCAGCAAAGTCAGAGCTATCAGACTACTTTGTCACCATCTTGGCTACTTGCTTTTCTGTTTATAAAAAGTGGAAATGGCTGACTTGATCATTTTCCCCTAATCCCCCTCCTCACCCTGAGAGACTTCTTTCTAGTCCATTGAAACCCAGTAGAATCTGTGGTCTTCCTCTCCAGCGCGCTAAACTCTTGGAGCCAAATCCTCAATACATGTAAATCGGCACAGCTAAGTTGAAATAATTGGAGCCACTCTGATTTACACCAATTGAGGAATTGGTTTCTCAATGACTGATAGCTGTATTGGCCCCCCTAAGCTGCCAGATCCAGATCCTAAGGGGATCCTGCCTTAATCTGTCCCTGGGTGTTATATCAGAATAAACTATATAGTTCCATAAATACCTTTTTAATTCAGGAATGTTTCTTTCAACAATATTGATCTTCTGACTAAGGACAAGTACCACAATGTTATCATTGGAACTGGGATCAATGGTTACCTATAAAATAATAAATGAATCACGGTAAGTCTATATTTCATGTTTCCTACCCACATTTATAACTTTTTTTATTCTCAAGACTGGCTTGCAGAAAACGCTTTCTGAGGGTTGGGATAAAAATGAGAAGATATCAAGTACACATAGGACTTTTCCTCTCCATTACTTCAGTGGAACTGAGAAGTTAAGATGATTTTACAGGAAACTCCAAAAAGGTTTAAGAACCTACTAAATTATATCTGAAGAAACATGGAACTATGCTATGCCTATGGATAATATATAGAAGAAAAAACGGGCAGATACAAGATAAAACTAAAATCTCTTCCATCTGGTATTCCCTATTCATGCATGCAAATTTATAGACAGACTTCCAAAATTTGGTCCAAGCAAATATTTTTTTGCACATAACTTATTTGTGCAACCAGGCAGGCATATGCAAAATCAGATATCTGTATCTGCATATGGCCAGTTCAATGTGAACTCAGCAGCTAGATAGCCCTGCATCACATGTTGTAATTTTAAATGTAAAGTTGTCATTGCAGTGCTTGAGATCTGCATTGTAGGCCAATTAATCCCTGGTGCAACTCTACTGAGTCACACCAGGGATTATTTCGTTCCAGATGTCTAAGGAGCTCTATGGACATACATAGATCAATTTTCATACCAACACACAGACATAAACCATATCCTGTGCATTGTTTCTTTTAAATAGAAGTTACAACATAGTAACCCACATGCAGCTCTCAACATATACCCTACTCTATATAGTACATACTACAGTTTCATTGTTTAATAGTAATAATGGGATAGTTGTACACAGAGTTTTGAAATGGAAGGAAAAGAGGAATAAACCATATATATTTGCTAATCTCTTACATCGACTGTTGCTTGTGTCGTGAGTCCTTTCCCTCCTTGGTCTGCAGCTTCGACTTGCAAAGGAAATGATCCAATCTTTCCTGTCACTGACACTGTATAAATCTGCCCTGTATTTTCATCAATGTCAAATTCATTGGTTTGATGATTCACCAACCTGTACAGCAGAAACCCGTTATCTCCTGAATCTGGGTCTGTGGCCTGGATTCAGAAAAGAAAAAGCAACAATAATGTAGCGGAGCAGTACTCAGCCTCTGGCTTTTGGACTGTAAACTGCTCTTGAGAGTCTGTGGGTTTCTCCCCAATTGGTATTTATAAAATCCTGGGATCCTGGGACTGGTCCGTATAATTTTTAAATGCATAGACCTGTACCTCCCTTCCATTAACACAAGTGAAAAGGGGGCAGAAACCATCAGAATTAGGTTGATGGAAGGGGGAAATAATGGCTCTATGAAATGCATCCTAGTGAGCCCGCTGAAGATTCTACAGCTACTAGAGTCAAGGGGGCAGCACTTGGGTTGAAAGGAGCAGGGATGGTGGAGCAGCTGCATTCTGCAACACAGGGCCGGCTCAAACTTTTTTGCCGACCCAGGCAAAAAAGAAGAGTGCCACCCTGCCGTAACACCCCCCCCCCAACGCTGCGCCACCGACCCCCCCCCAGCGCCATGCCGCCGACCCCCCACCCTCAGCGCCTCGCTGGGCCACCCAAACCCCCGTCCTCCCCCCAAGCACCGCGCCAGCCAAACCCCCAGTGCGCCGCACCGGGCCGGGCCGGTCCGCCCAACCCCCCAGAGCGCTGCGCCGGCCAAACCTCCACCCCGGGCCGGGCCGGGCCAGGCCGCCCAAACCCCCGGAGCGCTGCGCCGGCCAAACCCCCCCAGCGCCGGGCCGGGCCACCCAAACCCCCGCCCCGAGCACCGGGTCGTCCAAACCCCTGAGCACCTCGCCCGACCGCCGAACCCCTGCCTCACCCCTCAGCGCCTTGCCGGGCCACCCTCCCCCAGAGCGCCGCGCCGGCCAAACCCCCACCCGAGCACCGAGCCGAGCCGTCCAAATGCCCAGAGTGCCGCTCCGCACCGGCCAAACCCCCACCCCCCAGCGCCGCGCCGGGCCGCCCAAACCCCCGGAGCGCCGCACCGGCCAACCTCCCCCCCCAGTGCCAGGCCGGGCCATGCTGGCCAAACCCCCAGAGCGCCGTGCCGGCCAACCCCCCCCAGTGCCGGGCCGGGCCGCCCAAACCCCTGCCATCTCCCAGCGCCGCGCCGTGCGGTGCCACGCCACTGA
>NC_048300.1:20612877-20750340 GCF_013100865.1 Trachemys scripta elegans
CCTCGAGCGCTGCCCAAACCCCCGGAGTGCCGCGCTGGCCAAACCCCCGCCCCGGGCCAGGCCGGGCTGCCTAAACCCCCGCCCCAAGCGCCAGGTTGCCCAAACCCCCGAGCGCCTCGCCGGACCGCCGGACTGCCGAACCCCCTCAGCGCCTTGCCGGGCCGCCCAAACCTGCATAGCGTCGCACCGGCCAACCCCCCGCCCCCTCCCAGCGCCGGGTCGGGCCGCGCCGGCCAAACCCCCAGAGCACTGCGCCGGCCAAACCCCCCCAGCGCCAGGCCGCCCAAACCCCCGCCCCTCCCCCAGCGCCACGCCACGCCACCAAAGCAAAAAAAAAAAAACCCCCCACCCCCCCCTGCCGAACAAAAACAAAAATACCGCGAGCGCCCCCCACCACCCCAACATTGGCCGCCCCTTATAAGGTGCCGCCCCAAGCATGTGCTTGGTCGACTGGTGCCTGGAGCCAGCCCTGCTGCAACATATTCCCCATTGGGCCTGGTGTATAATTGAGCAGATATCAGTGGTTTGGCCTGAAAAAAAGCTCTATGTAAGCTCAAAAGCTTGTCTCTTTTACTGTCTTTTACCAAAAGTTTGTCCAATAAAAGATATTACTTCACTCTCCTTGTGTCTCGGATATCAATGGGGAAGTTACTAGTGCTCTGTGCAGCATTAACTCCCATTCCAGTCAGATGCAGGGGGAGAGTCAATGACAAAATGACTCCAGAGGGAGCCACAGGACTTGGGAAGTCATAGCAGTGAATCTCCACAGGACTGCAGTTTTCCTTCCTCACAGACCTCTATATCTAGGGGGAATGGGTTTGGAGGGAGTGTCCTCTGCATTTGGCCACCCCAAGTCCCTCTCCTTAAGAAGCCTCAAGGAAATTCCCTAAGATGAACCTTGCAGAGTTTCCTGGGCCCTCTGTCTCCCTCCTGAATGACTTAGCACTATTTTAGTAATATGATTTCAAGAGCATTGTGAAGGGCCTGCCCACAGTGGCAATTAAATGCTGTTAGTGAGCTGGTTTATAAACCCAGTTTACTAACAGCTCCTGCTATTATTATTTAAGGGCCTCATCTTGCACCATTGAAGTCAGTGGGAGTTTTCTCACTGACTTTAGTGGCAATAGGATTGGGCCCTAAACACAGCTAACCTGGTCTGTGCAGGGTAGGTAGGCATAATGGGCCAGATTCTCGTTTACGATTCAGCCCCTTTTATGCTATTCAAGCAGTGTAAAAGCGGCTGCATTCTGACTGTAACTGGCCAGCACCAGCTCTTGGATCCATGCCCTCTGGATGGGATTATGTCGAGCCTCAGTTGGTGCAGTGTTCTTTAGGTACCATACATCAGTGGCGTAAGTTAGAGCAGGCCCCTTAGGCTGCTCCAGTTCACGCCAAGGCTGGGGCAGGCACAAACCAGCTCACAGCACCAGGGAACTATAACAAGCTCCCTGATGTCCCCCATCATTAGCTGAGCAGATCTCAGATGCAGGGCAGAAGATGACCCAACATTTGAAAAACATGTTTAAAAATGGCTCCACTAACCCAGTTTAATGGCCAGTGTGAATGGAGCCCAAGTCTTTCAAAAGCCTTCAGATACTCAGGAAGGGCAGAAATATACTCTACCTGAACTTTAACAACTGGGAATTTGTACGGCACTGAGTTCAAGATCCGAACAGAGTAGGAGCTGTTCAAAAATGCTGGCTTTTCATTTACATCTTGCACTAAGATTGTTAGTCTTGCCACATTTTGAGAAAACAGACCTTTAAAAAATAAATACATTAATTTAATTAAATCCTGTATCATGCAGAACTTATCACTGAAGCTACAAACATGTCTCTCCATTAACCCCAAACATTGCTTTCAGATGTGAAGGCAGGCAGTTTTAAGACAAAGGCTATGCTGAATGGGAGTGAGGAAGGGTGGCACAGAACAAAAAAGTCCCCAGAAGAACTCTGGCAGACTCAACTAGAATTCCTCTGGGAGCTCTGGGTGGCACATGCTGGAGTGATGCAGTGTGAAAGGGTGCAGCATGTTAGCCAGGACAGACAGGAGCTGGGGCCATAGACCTATGCCATTTGGGAAGTCCAGTGCCAACAGCTGCGTTCTCATCTGTGGCTGTGGTGAACCCCTGTGAAGGAGTGCAAGGTTGAGGGAAGGCTCTTTGCTGTCTGTTGCCTGCATAGTGCCCACACAATCTGGCCCTCAGCTTTAAATCTTTCACTATCGCTTTGTCATTTAAAGCAATTCACATTTTCTGTTTCTAAATTTAGTTCAAATATAGAATGCACAAGAAGTGTCCTGTACTTAACACCCTCCAATTCAAACTGCAATGTCCTTCAAAGGAAAAAATATACCTGAATACTGGACCTGTGTGCCAGAAGAGGGACTTTCATTTGCTTCAACTGTAATTGTATACTGAGAAATTTCCTCATAGTTCAAGTTAATTGCCGTTTTTAGCTGTCCACTTTTTGTATCCAGTATAAAATGGGCTGAAAGGGAAAATGTACACTTTTCAGTAATATACCGGTAGTTACCCTTTTCATTTGTATCCTTCACACCTCTTCTATCTGTGTTGCTCTTGTAATACTACTGTACTGCCTCAGTTCTTGGGGACTGAATGCTAGTGCATTTCAATACTAATACAGGAGTGGCAAAAGTACCAAAACCTCAACAAACTTTCAACCAGAAGTAGGTCACCAGCTGTGCTTTTTATGACTTCACACATTGCTTGTTAATACATCTGTTTTTCCTACACAAAAAGAGCAAAATGTGCACTTTCAATCTAGATGACTTATTCCAGTCCAGGGTCTCTCAAACCTTTTCCATAGTGTGATGACATCTTAAGAGAGATCTTGATTTATCACCCCACCTCTCCTCCTATTTGCAAGTGCGTGGACTACTATGCTTCCCATTCATGATTGCATAACATTCCTCAGGCAACTATAGCAATTGCTTACATGGAAGAGTAATATTTGGTAAGCGTGGCGTGTGTTTTTATAGCTGTCTTTTAGTAACATTTACCAGCTGGAAACAAGAAGGAATGACAGAACATGTGACCAGCCAGCTTTCCACCAGCAAGGCTCCGCTGACCACCATTGTTTTAGATTATGGAAGACACACGAAGAAGAAAGACTATAACATCTCCATGAGAGAGAAAGCCAAGTGAGCCTCTCACTGTAAGACCTGTCCCCCCTGATTCTCTATCTTGAATCTCCTCAAAGTCCTTTCCCTGAACAGACAAACTTCTTACATTTAAAGGTGCAGTATACAGAAGACAGAATGTTAGTTATGTGCGCTGCACCTGTCTTTCTACTTGATTTGCATTTTTTTACTCAGATTTTCATTATTCCAAGTTTTTAGACATAGGGGGCCATATTCCCAAATGTTGTAAATGTAGGTGTAAGTTGCACACCAGTAAATTGGTGTGAGTGCAAGCTGATGTAATAGAAAAGCAACTGGCAAACAACAAGGTACTTGCTTACCCCTTCCTATTAGTCATTTCTCCTGAGACCCTTCCCCCTTTTGCTCTTTCAGCATGTAAATTACACCCACGTAAACCCACTTGGCAACATGGAATTTATACCACCACCTAGGTTTACTTCTGAACTTGGCCAAATAAAACCAGTGATGTCTTATACCAAAGAGATATAGTAAGAAATCATGTCACTCTCCATACCTACATTTTATTCCATCGTCATTATTCTCACTCAGTTTCATTGCTAAATAGAATATGATCTCCCACCCAGAGCTAGTTTATAGTGCTATATTTGCCTCCTTTAGGGTGTAAGAAGAAGCTGTACTCACCACGCTCATTACCAGATACAATTCTGTAATCAATTGGTCTCCCTAAGGCTTCCATCACAGCAAAAGTGTAAACTAAATGTGCGGCTCCTGTGTTTTCCATCACAGTTGTGCTAACAGAAAAAAGAAGACAGACTGTGATGATAGATTTTACTGGCACAAATACCAATAGCTGATTTGTTGGCAGTGCATGTTGTTGAACCTTTGAGACTTGGGAGAAGGTGTTCTTGACGGAAGATCCTTGGCTATGGACCTTTTTCCCCTCTGGAGGGTGCCTACTGGAGTATGCTGGCTTTCAAAGAGCAGTGCAAGACTCATCTTTTTGGCCAAGCATTCATTGGACTTTGGGTCAAGGCTAGGGAAGATTTTTCCATTTGGTGGTGGGTGGTTGATAGGGGGTTGATGCCCAGTATGTGTAGGACCAATTGCATTTAGAGCCCACAACAATATGCCAGTAATAATTATTGACATGAAATCAATACATTTTTATACCAAAATACTGATCGATGGTGTGCATGAGAAAGGGGGAAAAGAAGGGTGATCTTTACTCTGATTGGGTGAGTTTGGAGAACAAGTGCATTTTATAAACTGAAGAATAAGGCAATAAAAATGTAAAACATGGTTCCAAACATCAGATGCACAAAACAATTAGACTAGGGACATTTTCTGGCTTTGTTATTTAAAATTAAGTGTTTGTTTCTTCCCACACAAAGAAAAATGGAATTTCCATCTTTGGAAATACTACCCCCAATACTTTTAACGAATTCAGTGGCAATGTGGTCTCAGCTACAAGGAAAATTCAAAACAATGACACTCATGTAATTGAATATAAAAACCCTCACCTGATGTCAGTCTGATTAAACTGTGGGACAAATGGGCGATTGTCAAGCACATTGAGTTTAATCAAGGCTGTACTATTTAATGGAGGAGAACCTCGGTCTTTAGCTATTATTCTCAAAGGGATCTCTCCAGGTTTGGACAGGTTTCCAATTGTTATTATTTTCCCCTCATTTATATCCTCAATCAGGAAGAACTGGCTGAAGCTAAAATCCGGCAGGATATAGTATTCAATAAGAGCATTTTCCCCCTGCAATAGCAAGAACACATTAGTAGAATTTCAGAGAGAGAAGTGGGAGAAGACTATTATTAAGCACAGGAGATCGGTATTCTATGCTCTGCCAGAACTGTGCCTTGGTTTCCCCACCTGTAAAACAGGGATAAAAATTAATCTTTACTTGCCACAGATGTTGAGAAGCTTTCTTTGTTAATGTTTGTAAAGGATTTTGATATCTTCACTCACAGTGAATTAGGTACAATTATTTCCACTTATAAAGCCGCATCTGCCAAATTAAAATGGCTGAACATCAGGCTCTCTGGGTTTGAACCAAAGCCTACTGAAGACAATAGGAGTATTTCCACTGACTTCAGCGGGCTTCAGATCAGGCACCAAGTGTTCAAACTGCTACATAGGAAGAGAGAAATGATTTAAGTGTTTTGTATTGAATACCTCCCAAGCACCAAGAAGAGAGAGCAGAAAAAATCCCAAATTGCACTTTCAACTGCCTCTTTAATTCAGAAACACATCCCTGAGACAGGATTTGGTGGTCTCAGTCCAGTTTTCAGTGGCCGGGGGGGTCCATATGACCCCTTCCACAACTGGTGGTGATTGACACACTTCTAGGCAATCTTCACAGAGGGGCCAAGACTGAATGGACATGGAGACTGAACTATTCTCCCCCCCCCCCCCCCACTCCCTTGGTCAGGAGAGTGTGGGAGAAGATTGCATTGCCAACTCCCTTGTTCCTGTTCCGTCCATTAAGAGAGTCTTCCCAGCTGTCAACCCAGTGTCTTTCATGAGCATTAAATTCACACTGAGAGTTAAAAAGTATTTATAAATAAAAGAAGAAAAGAAATGAGAAGGAACATTGCAAAACAGAGCTTTTAGTTTTATTATAGCAGTAAATTAGAGCTGGAGATACATAGTTTGACCAGATCTGTACCCCATCAAATAGAGAGGCAACAGCCACTGATATTTTTTTTGATGGCACTCCTGGAAGTTCCCTCTCCTGAAAGGGGTATGTTCAGGAATGTTGTTGCTATGCTGAGCTGGCAGACTGGCCAATGCCAATCAGTGAGCACAGTGATAAGAGCACTAGAAATGCATAGATGAAATGCAACTATTCATAGAAATATTACTCTCAGGACTGGTGTTCCTGGGAGTAACAACACAGTGAACAGTAGTGTAAAATATTTTGAAGATACCTGTGGAGAGTGTGCCCTTGTAGCCAAGAAGGCTAACGGCATATTGGGCTGCATTAGTAGGAGCACTGCCAGCAGATCGAGGGAAGTGATTATTTCCCTCTATTCGGCACTGGTGAGGCCACATCTGGAGTATTGCATCCAGTTTTGGGCTCCCCACTACAGAAAGGATGCGGACAAATTGGAGAGAGTCCAGCAGAGGGCAATAAAAATTATCAGGGGGCTGGGGCACATGACTTATGAGGAGAGGCTGAGGGAACTGGGCTTATTTAGTCTGCAGAAGAGAAGAGTGAGGGGGAATTTGATAGCAGCCTTCAACTACCTGAAGGGGGTTTCAAAGAGGATGGAGCTACGCTGTTCTTAGTGATGGCAGATGACCGAACAAGGAGCAATGGTCTCAAGTTGCAGTGAGGGAGGTCTAGGTTGGATATTAGGAAAAACTATTTCACTAGGAGGGTGGTGAAGCACTGGAATGGGTTACCTAGGGAAGTAGTGGAATCTCCATCCTTAGAGGTTTTTAAGTCCTGGCTTGACAAAGCCCTGGCTGGGATGATTTAGTTGGGGTTGGTCCTGCTTTGAGCTGGGGGTTGGACTAGATGACCTCCTGAGGTCTCTTCCAGCCCTAATCTTCTATGATTTTATGAGAATCTGGTGAGTACATAGTCAGTATTTTTCACTTTTCTATTACCTTCCATCTGAGGAATCCAAATAACTTTACAAACACTAATTAATTAAGCCGCACAACACTATATATTGCACAACCTATATATTGCAAAGGGGGAAACTAAAGTACAGCTCAATTAAATAACTTGCCCAAAATTACAGAGTGAGTCAGCGTCAGAAAAAGAACTCAGGAGTCCTGATTCCCCATTTTGGATGGAGAAAATCTTACAACAGTCTTAAAATTAAAAACTAACAGTCACCTGATCTTTGTCTGTGGCTTTCACAGTAATGACGTGAGCTGCTACAGGATTGATCATGTTTATTGTCACATTATAGGAGTCCTGAGTGAATTCTGGAGCGTTATCATTTATATCAGCCACTACAACAGTGACAGTAGTATTGGCCTGGAAAACAAAATTATTTCAGATATGTTTAGAATATTTAAGACGACTCATTTATCCTTGCTTGCAACAGTAAACACAAATTAGAATCCAAAGAACCCTGTAGTATAATATTAGCATAGCTTTAATTTCTTTATTCACTTCACAGAATTCTAAGATCTACACAGGAAATGAATATGAGAAGAGGCAACACATTTACAGGAGCTGTTGGGTTCTACAATGTGAAAGGTCTATAGCATTCTGAGTAAATAAGATATGACATGACATGATGTGTGGGGACAGCATACCATACTTCAGATGCTAGTTGAGGATGAGGGAAAGGGAAAGTGTTGATATTTTTTTAATGTTTATATTATAGCATTTCAAAATTAAAAGTAGATACTATAGAAATGGAAAGATTTGCTGCAAATTAATTTTCACTGATTTGGAGATCAGTATTGGTGGTTTGCAAAATATTAGTGTAATTACTATGCTAATTACAACAGCAAGCAATCCTCTTCCCCAGCAGAGGTTGGTTGGGAAATAATGTAGGGCCAGATTCTGACATTCATCCCCATGGGACTAGTTGTGGCATAAGATTAATCAATTATGAATACGGTGGCAGAATCTGACCCACAACATGAATATGCCAGGGGTTCTCAGACTTTTGTACTGGTGACCCCTTTCACACAGAAAGCCTCTGAGTGCAACCCCCCTTACACATTAAAAACACTTTTGTATCTATTTAACACCATTATAAATGCTGGAGGCAAAGCGGGGCTTGGGGGGGAGGCTGACAGCTCGCGACCCCCTCATGTAATAACCTCACGACCCTCTGAGGGGTCCAGACCCCCAGTTTGAGAACCCCTGGAATATGTGGACAGCCCCTTTCTGTGCTGCTATAAACAGGTGTACCTTATAATATCTATTAAAACATTTGAGCCAATGCTAAGCTCTGATTCTCCTCCCACTTAACACTGTGAAATCAGGAGTAACTCCATTCAAGTCACTCCACTTATACTGGTCACAAGTCAGTATAAGAGGAGAATCTGTCCCTTTGGCCACATTCACCCTCCAGATATTCTGATTAATAGATTCCAAGGCCACACTGTGATCATCTAGTCTGCCCTCCTGCATAATACAGACCATAGAACTTCCCCAAAATAATTCCTAGAGCAGATCTTTTAGAAACATATCAACCTTTATTTAAAAATCACCAGTGATGGGCTGGTAATTCCTTATTCAAAGTCAAAGGCTTTCATGGCCCCTCATATTTACCATAAAGGTAAAAAATGTACCAATGGTAAATTAGAAGTTTATATCATTTGGGTGTGCTTTGAGAAGTTGACCTAGAAAGCTTAGCCTTGAAAGACAAGAGTGTGCGGTGAGTGGGAGCTTCTTTGCTTAAGATCATAACATTTTCAGTGCCTCAGAGTCCCACCAACTGCTTTAGCACTGGAGCAGCTCCACTAGTCTTTGTTGTGGGGTGAGCACTACCAGCTATGTTGTCTAGACCTGCTTTGAGCGGTAAATGTTCCCATTTATTATAAAAATGCTCTCTTACCTGATAGAAAGGGGCAGATTTATTGTTGCATGCGTTCACTGTAAGGATGTATCTATTCAGAGTTTCATAGTCTGGAGAATTCTTTATCTTAATGTTCCCATGTACTTCATCTATTTCAAATATATTTCCACCACCACCTACAGTACATTCAAGGAAACATTATACATTAACACTGTCTGAGAGGCAGGTAGCTGGCAACACTCTCCAGTCAGCTGTTAACATCTTTCTTGCTGTGAAAGCAATCCTCTGTTTCACACAATCAAAGTAATGCAGTAGAAAAGGTAAAGATACAAATTAAACAAATAATGTGAGTGAAATGAGTATCTGTGATGGGAACCAGAGAATGGGTCAACAGACACTGCTCAATGAAGGGTTAAATAGCTCCATGCTTAAAGATACCTAAAGTGAGGACAATAAATGGCAACTGCTGTTGGACAATTCATACCAATATATTGCACACCTTGGGCCAAATCCTGAAAAAACTAGCTATTCTGGGCCAGTGCAGCTCAGTGGATCTGGAGGGAAAAAAGAGGGCTATCAGCCACCATTATAGTTCCCTGACCTTCAGCTTGATGGTCACTGTTCAGTTTCAAGAAATAACTTAAAGCCTCAGTGTTGCTCCAAGTTTGCTGACTGCAACAGCTTCCAAGGGCCATTACCACAGCCAGGGATTGCTAGGGCGCAGCAGTGCTCCAGACATGCCTCTTTCCCTGTCACGCTCCTAACGCTTTCAACCTTCTTTGCACTGCTGGAGCAGTAGTGACCCGAGTCTATTCTCATCCCATTTCGTTAAGAAGGAGCAGCTTTGACTCTAAATTGATTCTAAATCCAGGCAGGTGAGTGACGCATACACCTGGAGAGGAGATGATTATTATTTTTGAAAACCAAAACATGCTACAGAAAAATCTCAATGACTTTCAGAAAGATTTATTCAATACAGACAAACTGAAGTCTGGTTAGGAACTTGAAAACAGAACTGTTTTGCAGTTGATCTAGCCATGGTGCTGCTATATTAGAGGAAACTTTCCTGCGGTTTTTACTGCTTTTTTTTTGCCCATCCTTTTCAAAGCCATAGCAGGACCTTTGTGCATATAGGAAATAAAGAGACAATATGAAAAAATAAGCTGAATACATGTACACTCGTTCTCCCAACATGGGGGGGGGGGGGAAACTATCATCAGGACTGATTCTCTTGTGGCATAATTTACACCTTTTCAAAGTTAGTGTAAAATGCTCAGAATCCACACGTGTGATTAGAGAATTCTGATTTGGTAGCATTTGACACCCCTTCTGCACAAGTAGGAATGCCAAGGTTCTAGCCAGGGGAGAAAGGGAGAATCAGGCCTCAGTCCTTTCCTCAACACACAGAAGCTGACAGAGTATGTATTAAAATGTTCTTTCTACCAAAACGAATCATGTTGATTACAGTTTATGTGGCAGATCAGTTAAGAGTTTTCAGAATAGAAAAGAGGTTTTTTGCAGGTGGATGAAAGGTTATTTTTAATGGCAGTTAGTAGTATGATTTAAAAGTGAGCAAAGTTTCGATCCATCAACAGTCATGGAAGTTGCTACTCAATCAGTTTGAGCATTGTAAAAAGACAGTACAGTTGTAGATTGGTAATATATATATTTGGATTAAATAGTAAGGAGCTACAAGACACTAAATACAATGCTATTGATGCTCACAGGAGAGTGGACATTATGAATCAAAATTAGATAGTTCCATAAGAGAATCGCTTGTTACCTATGAGATTATACAGAACAAAGGCATTATCTCCCTCATCTCTGTCTGTTGCAGTGACTTTTCCAACAATGAATCCTACAGGTGCATTTTCCATAACACTGAGCGTATTCACTGGGTCAAACACTGGTGGGCAGTCATTAATGTCAATGATGTTTATGATGACGGTGCAATAACCCCTTTTCTTCTCAGGGATCCCATTGTCTTCAGCATATATTACAACCTATAAATAACACAAATATAGCTACTGGGTCAACTGCATAATGGGAAGAGCTTTTTGATTTTTTTAAATTTAAAACCAACATTTCAAGTTCACCTTAAAGACAACGCATGAAATCTGTCTGAGAAATTGAAACCTTTTCTCGTCCAAATGTTCCTATATATAAAGTATTATTATTATTAAATGAACCTATTAGTTAATTAGCTTTTGGTGGAAGAGAAAACAGAAGCGACACATGTGGCAACAAAAAATTGCATGGATTGATTTTGAGCTCTTTTATCTCTAAGGCCCTGATCCTGCAAAGATCTGAGCACATGCTTAACCTTATGCACATGGGCAGTCCCAGCACATGAAGTCAAAGTTACTTACATGCTTAAATCTTTACAGAGTGGGGCCTAAGATCCTTGCCCCATACTTTATGTTGTTAGTAATTATTACATACAATCAATGTTTGACTTGAATAGATATAATGTAAAGTCGCATATCTTTTTAAATGATACGTAAAATGTTCAAACCCATTTGAACCAAAACAAAACAAAAATCTCACTGATTACCCTGGGTTTAAATCAAGAAATCTGAATAGGGAAAAACTGGAAGTGGCAGTTTAAAGCAAACCTGATACTTTGTAGGTCCCTCTTCATAATCAACAGGAACAGAGGAGTAAAGAATCCCAGTAGTTTCATCTATCCTGAATTTCTGTATATCTCCACTCAGAATGCCGTATGTGAGAAAACCATTTCTACCTGTATCATTATCTTGAGCCTTCATCTGAATGATTTGGGTAGAAGTTGAATTCTGTCAATACAGAACAGAGGGAACTGGTCAAAGATGTTTTGATTAGTTGCTTTTTCCTGTTTTAAATATGAATAATTTCTAGAGCAAAGTGTGTGGCTTTGTTTTAAGGAGAAACTCAACAGCCTCTGCCCCCACCTTTTTTAAATTAAAGGAACACTGTCAACTTAAGAATCACACTGCTGTCTGAATATTGTTTATCCAGCAATCTTACTTGTAACTGAAAAATAAATATATAAAATATTTTTATGTAATTTCAGCTTTTTTACTGTTTTTTTTTATTCCTTTGACAGCACATTGTGCACAGTCAATTTCATTCTTCCAGTTAAGTTCTGATCCGAAGCCAATGGGAGGTTCCTAGTTAGTCAGTTCCCTCCGTGTGAGTCTTTCACACAGAAATATGGCAGACAATTGTATTCGTTTTGGGGGAGGTTGGAAAATGTGATTGGAACCCCCACCCTACTCCCAAACTGGCAGGTGGGTCAGTGGCAGGTGTAGTAGCTAAATATACTTTTAACTCAATTTTGGAAATTGACTAGGTTTCAAATTGGCTGTGTTCCTTAGAGGGAATCTGTATGGGCCAGCTGTTAATCTTAGATGCAAGGCTTGCATCACAGCATATATCAAAATAGCCTTGATGTGCTTTATTTTATTTTTTTTATAGCTGGACGCTGAAAGGTACTGAGGTGTTATTTAAAAAAAACAAATCTCTAGTTGAAATATTGAGCTGGATTCATTTTCAGAATTAAAATGTGGCTTCCTTGGCAGGCAAAAAGGAGTTTAGTGACAGACTAAATCAGAAATCTGGCTTGCTTGGAACGCTGCTGTTAGTTTATGAGCAAGATAAATCACAATGGATAGTGCTGGAGAAAGCAGAGCGGAAAGAGCTATTTTAAAGGAGTCTTCCTCCTTATTCACTGCAGGAAGCAGAGAAAAGTCAAAGCAAGTATCTGCGGCCCAACCGTGTTCCCTAAATAGGTTGAGAAGGTGCAAGAGCAAGCTCTAAGGGCAAACCCATATGCAAGAAGGGTTTGATGTTCTCTTTGAGTGGGGTCCTGTTAGTGAAAGATCATTGTTTCCTCAATGTGTTTATGTTTCCATGTACTTCTCTTTATGTGCTGGAGTTTTCAATTTCAAATATATTATTACATGTCAAGACAACATTTTGAGTCTTTTCCCTCATTGGATGTTTACCATCACATTTCAAAGTAGCAGCCATGTTAGTCTATATCCGCAAAAAGAACAGGAGTACTTGTGGCATCTTAGAGACTAACAAATTTATTTCAGCATAAGCTTTCGTGGGCTACAGCTCACTTCTTCAGATGCACAGAGTGGAACACACAGACAGAAGATATTTATACATAGAGAGAACATGAAAAGGTGGAAGTACTCATACCAATTGTAAGAGGTCAATCAATTGAGATGAGCTATCAGTAGCAGCAGAAGAAAAAACTTTGAAGTGATAATCGAGATGACCCAAAGAAGGTGTGAGGAGAACTTAACATGGGGTGAAAAAGATTCAATTAGTGTAATGACCCAACCATTCCCAGTCTCTGTTTAGACCTAAGTCTCTCTTTGGAGTCTGTTTTTGAAGTTTTTTTGTTGCAAAACTGATACCTTCAAGTCTGTTACTGAGTGATTAGAGAGGTTGAAGTGTCCATTTATTCTTTTGCGTAGAGACTGTCCAATTTGGCCAATGTACATGGCAGAGGGGCATTGCTGGCACATGATGGCAAATCTGACATCAGGAATCATAACATTCAAAAACCAGTGGGAGAACACTTCAACCTCTCTAATCACTCAGTGACAGACTTGAAGGTGTCAGTTTTGCAACAAAAAAAACTTCAAAAACAGACTCCAAAGAGAGACTGCTGAACTCAAATTAATATGCAAATTAGACACAATTAACTTAGGTCTAAACAGAGACTGGAAATGGTTGGGTCATTACACTAATTGAATATTTCCCCCCCCATGTTAAGTTCTCCTCACACCTTCTATGGGTGTTGGTATGCGTACTTCCACCTGTTCATGTTCTCTGTATCTATAAATATCTTCTGTCTGTGTGTTCCACTCTGTGCATCTGAAGAAGTGGGCTGTAGCCCATGAAAACTTATGCTGAAATAAATTTGTTAGTCTCTAAGGTGCCACAAGTACTCCTGTTCTTTTTACCTTCACATTGGCATTCAGCACAAAGGACATTTCATTGTTTGGGGAATAACATTTTCTCACCTCTTGTAGTGTTGCTTCAAGCAAAGAGGATGGGAAAACAGGAGGGAAATCATTTTCATCAATGACTGTCACTTGCACAGACACTTGACTGTAGATGTTGGGCTCAGATGAATCTATTGCTTGCACAATAAAGAGGATTGGAAACTCTTCTACTGTCAGGTTCTTCGTTGTTCTTATTATGCCACTAAACTGATCAATACTAAAGTAACCTAATAAAGAAAGAAAACACAGATTACACTATGTACCATTTTCTCAACTTTTGAAACTATCCTAGAGATACAGGTCTTATTATGCAAACCATCATATACAATTCACTTGTTATAGTGCCTTCCAAAAAGAACACTTAGGGCCTGTCAAGACAAACAGATAGTGCATGGCATGCTGGGCTGTAAATCGACAGCTCCATATTGTGCTGTGCACTAACTGTCCATGTGGACCCTGGTACTGCAGACTAAAAGTTCTCTAGTGCGCTTTGATCTACTTCACTTTGAAACAGGAAGTCAGCGTGTCCTAGGAAACGTTTAGTGCACAGTAACAGGATGCACCTGGCCAGTTAGTGCATGGCAGACCACAGCAGATTTATTCCC
Organism: Trachemys scripta elegans; assembly: GCF_013100865.1. Taxonomy (NCBI): domain Eukaryota; kingdom Metazoa; phylum Chordata; order Testudines; family Emydidae; genus Trachemys; species Trachemys scripta. Next base: position 20,627,114 of record NC_048300.1, read on the forward strand.
AAGCTTGCTGAGCACTAATGGCTCATCTAGACACGCTCTAAGGATGAAATATGGATTTATATAGATATCAAGAATATCCAAAATTATCACAATTAATGACAACAAACAATTTGGAAGGTATAGTCAACCTTGCGCTTGAAGGCTTAAACCCTTCTTTATTAGAGGTCACGATGAGACCTAATGTGGGAGACAAATTACCCCAAATCTGCTTTGCAAGGTTTTTACACCTTCCTTGAAAGCATCTGGTGCTGGCCACTACCTGAGACAGGATACTTGACTACATGGACCACTAATCTGATCCAGTGTGGCAATTTCTATGTTCCTATGAACTCCTGGTCCCATTGAAGTAAACGGGAGTTTTGCCACTGAGTTCAACAGGGCTAGGATTTCACTCTAAATGCTTTATAAGAAGAGAAACAAAACACAGAGAACGAGAGAGAGAGAAACATCCACAATGAAAAACGGGGAGGGAATCAGCAGCGTATTTTGATGGGTTGTGGAGGAACTTCTTTATCACAAACCTACCTTTATTCAGTGACTTCATATAAAGAGCTTACCCTTTTCATTGCCTGATATAATGCTGTATATTACAGGGCTCTTATACAGCACACTGATCTGTACTACGAACGTCCCTGGTAATGCTTTCTCACTCAGAGCATCAGGCTGGTAGACATCTGCAGAGAACACTGGGAATGAAGTGTTGATGGGGGCAATCATCACTGACACCTGGGAGGAAAAACCCAACAGTAATGTTACTAGGTTTTCAAAGCAAACAGATTTTCTTTTGTCATTTTGCAGTGGTAAAATAGTCTAGCAACATGTCAATGATTAAAAAACACAGCAACAGCTGACATTGTTATATATTGTTTGACATGTTAATCTCGTGAAAGTAATTTGAGTAAACGAGGTACCAGCCTGATGAATAATTTAGTTCACCAATATAATTTTTCTAATTATATAGAGGGATTTCAATTAATCAGATAATAAAGCACACATCAGATAGTTCAGTTGGCTAAACAGCTCAAGGAATGGGGTATTGATTTGTGTGATAGGACTTCTAACAAACTCTTCCACTGCAATTTGTAGAGCATGAGGAGAGACTTAAAAATATAAATATTTTAGAATATATTAGTTATTTTAAGATAATTATACTTTATTTTATGAAAAAATGGCTACAAATTATGTACAGACAGTGCCTACTGGCTGATCATCTTTAACTGGCGTTTAGGTTTAAACTCCATCAGTTAGCTGCTGTCCTATTCCCTGAAGGATGAGGGCTTATGATTCTATATTTTTGAATTCTGTTTAATGTAACCATGCATGTTGTTATCCATACAAATGTCCAATCCTTTTTAGAATCCTGTTAAACTCTTAACCTCAACAATATTTTGTGTCATGAGTTCCGCTGGCTGATTATGAACATTGAATAAAAGGGTATTTCCTTTTGCTGGGTTTAAATTTGTTGCCTAACAAGCTAATTGAATGTATAATGAGAGGGTAAATATGAACACCTGATTTACCTACTCTTGTTCACTATTTTATATACCTCCACCATGTTCCCTCTTATTTAGTCCTCTCAGTTAAACGGTCCCAATCTTTAGATCCCACAAAGAAATCTCATTTCTCTCATTTTCTTCCCCCGTGTCCTGCACCCCTTCTATTTTTGTTAGGTGGGGGCATGCCATGTATGTATATAATGGCATTATAATATTTGCAGTATTTTCGATCCCACTCCTCATGCATGCAATAACATGGTTGGCTTTTCCAACTGCTGCTATGCATTAAGCACAGGTTATCATTGAACTCTCCCCATAGATGCTTAGGTCTTTTTTCCAGTGTGGTGACATTCCATTTAGAACAAAGCAACTTGGTGAATAAACTGTGTGAGCACTGGCTAAGGCAATATTGTTCAGTACCTTGACAGAGGTTGAAAGAGGTGGAAGACCTGAGTCTGTTGCAGTGACCATCAAAGAATACTGCACAGTGGTAGTTTGTTTCACTGTGTCTCTTGTCAAAATGATCTGTCCCGTGGTATTTGAAATCTTAAAAAGGCCTTCAAAATTCCCACCTACGGCAAGAGAAATATGGCTATAGGAAACTTCCAACGGAGTCAACCTGGTCTATCCCAGATCCCCAAGTAAAATCAGAAAGCGGTAAAAGTGGATGGGAGGGGGAGGCAAGGGAAAGGTGGAGTAACACAGTAAGGGGTTTGCGAATGGGCAGGCCTTCATGGCACCACTACATTCCCAAATCACAATGACATCAGAATATTTGCATCATAATGGACTAATGGGCTTTCTGCCACCTTGCTTCTACATAGACCCAGCCCTGCCTTCTGGAGAGCAGCAGAGAGAATGGGAAAACCCTCTGGGGCCTCACACTCCTACAAAGGCAGGCAACCAAGGAGAGGGGCAATTCATAGATGAGCTAAGTATTATGATTATTTCCCACCATCTGAGGAAGTTGTAAGGGTTGGTTTTTCTTTCTGTTAAAGGGAGGGGATTAATAATGCAAGATAGATGGGTGGTTGGAGAAAGTCTCTATGGAAGGAAGGTAGAAATAATTAAGTAAGTAAGTAAACTATTAAAATCAGAGGCAGTGCACCCAGGATCACCTGTTCAAAAGAGAAGTGGGTAGTGTGACAGACATGAAGGTTGCACATGGGTCTATGGCTCGATAGGGTATTTTAAAAATGATAATTAAAATGGAAAGTTTAAATGATTCAGAGGCATTAAGTGATGCATACTGAGATGAAGGTCCAGCAATTAGGGCACTAGCCCAGGACTTCAGGGACTTGAATTTAAGTCCCTGCTCTGCCACAGGCTTCCTGTGTGACCCTGGGTAAGTAGCTTAAGCCCAGATCCTCAAGGATGTTTAGGCACCAAAAGTGCCAAAACCTTTGTAGAAGTGTGTGTATTGGGGGAGAGGGAAGGCCAAAGTGCCTCCTCCCTCTCAGTGGAGGCTGGTGCTCTGGCAGTAAGCCAGCTGCCCTATCTTCTGGTGCCACAGCAGCCCCTGATGGGCAAAAGGTGTAACTGCAGCGCCTCTCTGGCAGAATCTATTATTCTGTGGGGAGGCGGGAATCTGTGCAGGACATTAATTCTGTGCTTATATTTCTTTTGTTAAAAAGTGGAGGGCTGTAGCCCCTGGGTTTCCAGCACTAGTGTTGGGCACCTACCTCCCACTGATCTCAGTGGGACTTAGGCATCTAAATATCTTTGAGGATCTAGGTCCTAGTCTCTCTGTGACTTGGCTCATTCTCTGTAAAATGGAGATAATAGCACTTCCCTACCTTACAGGGGTGCTGGGAAGATAAATACATTAAAAATTGTGAGGTACTCAGATATTATGGTGATGGGGGCCATATAAGTACCATAGTTACAGTTATCTTATGGAATCACAAGAGGCTATAATCATGAACTTCCTCCTCCTTGGTTTGTAGCTACGTTCATTTGTTGCATCTCATATTTAATTAGATTGTGAAACTCTGTGAGACAGGGGGCATGGGTGAAATCCTGGCTCCAATCAAGTTGGTGGCAAAACTCCCATTTAATTCAGTGGAGCCAGGATTTCACTCCATGTCTATCAATTTGTTTCTACAGCACCTGATACAATGGGGACCCTGATCCTGACTGGGGTCTCTGGGTGCTATTATTATATAAAAATGTATTATGAATTTCAATGGGAGTTTTATGCACAGAGGACTCCCAGGATCAGGCCCTTAAGGTTATCCCATTACGTATGCCTCAGAATGGGATTGTTGCAGATGCACAATTTAATTGTATTTTACCTTCTAAAAGTCTCCACTCTAGTTGCAAGTTTTTAAGATGTATATTAGTGCTATCAAGACCACAGCAATTCATGCCAGAGGTGGTTATTTTCACTGTACCTGTTAGATTGTAGTAAATGCCTTCATCAAAACCTTTGCTTTCATCTGTTGCATTGATATCTACTACCATCATGCCAGCAGTTGAATTGTCTCGAAGAATCTTGTAGTATGAAGGCCTGTCAAATTTGGGTCCTTCTTCATTTACATCTTCCACGTTAACTAAATGAAAGGATATATAGACAAGTGAAAATGTGAGTTTAGTCTAAATGACTATGGGCCAGCTCCTCAGTTGGTGTAAATCAGCGTAGCTCCATTGAATTCTCTTGGAGAGATGTCGATTTACACAAGCTAAGGATCTAGTGCTCTATTTCTGTATCTCAAATCTCCTGGTCACTATTCAGTTCTGTATACTCCTAAAATAAAAGTTTAATAAAGGAGTACATTGGGGCGTTAAAAAGTTGTAAGGCAGGATTTTGTAGGAGTCTTTGGATGTCCTTCTGTTTGATACAATAATCAGTAGTACACTTACCAGAGTCACGTGACCTGATTTCCAGAAGTGCTGAGCACCCAGTAGTTCCCACTGATATCAACCAAAGAAATAATGACTATTTGTTGTGAAAAGTTTTGTTTTTGAAAAAAAAATTTTTGGACAAAAACTTGTTTAGAAAAATATTTCAATCTGCAACAATCCCATTCCCAAAATCCCATTGCCATCAATTAAAATATTTTACTTTAGCAGGTTGCTATTACTAAAGAAGACTTTATATGTGGCTTACAATTATGTGTCTATACGTAGCAGCCTTGGAAAAGTTTACAGCAAAAATGGGGGTAAATTCTCTGAAGTAAGTTTTATCTACCTGTAATATTTGCTGTATCCTGGAAATGTGGATCTCCAGGATTGAAAGCTTTCAGTACAATTGTGTGTTGGGCACAATTTTCATAATCCAGAGGCTGCAGGGTTGTAATATGTCCAGAAAGTTCTCCGACATAAAATGAGGTTGCTTCAGTTATAGCATAATGAATAACAGCATTGTAACCTGTGTCTTTATCTGTTGCTGTCACATTCAAAATCTAGACGAGAAGAAAAAACATAGCATAACTAACACAGTGACCGACTGACCAAATGGTTTGCAGGATTTTATATTTTAAATGTATCACGTTTACTGCCTTAATTATTGATACGGAATTCTCCAGTACTGCCAGAGTGGCAACACAATCTACTGCAATGAAGATGACTGAGATGTGGCAGAATCTTTGCTGATTTCTAATGAGATACTTTTCCCCCTGAGTCTTACGAATCTAATTCATATCAGTAAGGCAGGTATCCAGGTCCACCAGAGGTAAGGCAGCATTTCTAAGCTTTATATAAAGAAAATAATCCCACAACCAAAGGCTATTTCTTCTTCAGTTTACATACCACACTCGGAGGCTCATTCTCTTTCACAGTCACATTAAATGATTTCTGTAGGAACACTGGAGGGTTGTCATTCACATCTTCTACAGTGATGCTGAGAACTAAACTTGCAGATTGTTTGGGGATTCCAGAATCAGTGGCCTGTAACAAAATAACTCATAACTGAATATAGGGCTAAATTGTGCAGTCCTTAGTCATGTAAAATTCCCATTAACTGTTGCAACTTATGCCTATTAACATAAACTAGAGTTTTACCTAAATAAGAACTGCGGAATTTGGCCAATAATCAATAATTTAACAACCCATGACTCTGTTATAATCAGATCTGTATATCTGAAATTTGAACAAATGAAATTCTACAAGATGACTGTGCTCTGCCATCACTCTTGGTGCAGGTACTTCTTTATATATTCATTCTTTCTTTCTATATTATGTAGAGTGCTTTAACACACTAAGTTATATTGATATATGTGTGTGAATGTATTATATCTATATTGTATATACAAACATACAATACTTAATTATTGACAGACTTGGCAGAATTTGATTTTTTTAATACATTGACGGATAATATCAATGTCTATTTTTAAGCATTTTTTCTATTTCTATCGATAAAAATTTTCACAGTTGAACAGCATTATGGATTTTAAGCCTATTTTTATCTGTTTAAATTTTCACAGTTGTGGGAAATTATTGGGAGTCAGACAATAGTTATTTAATGACAATAGACTCTGAAATTCAAAACGTTAAAGCTTTAGAACCATTAAAACACAAATTGTTAACATTACATGTCAAAATTTACAAAGTAAATATCCTTAAATCAAACTCTAATAAGTTCTCAAGCAGCATTTTTCTTATGTTGCCTCTTTGTAAATTCCTATTATCATTGATGGAAATATTTTTTCATCAATTTGATGTGTACAGTGAAATCAATGTTCACTGATAATGTAATACTTCCAAGCCCAATTACTGATACAAAGTACTTCCTTTTATTAATTCTGAATTTATTGTCTTTTAAGAAGGGTCTGCTCAGTTTTGACTATGCCCCCACCCCATAGTTCTGTCTGTCTCCCTTGAATCTTCTCTTTGCCAGGCTAAATAAATAAATATGTATTAAAACCAAAGAGCCCTTGAAAGTCTACATGTGCATGTGTGGTCCAGTGTGGAAACCTTTACTATGTCAATGAGCACTTAGTCACAGGAGTAGTCCCATTGAAGTCAATGGACTGGCTCGCATGAAAACATGCTCACAATGTAAAGGCTCTTCAGTCAGGGACTATGTTTTCCTTTGGAAGCTTCATGAGGAAACACAAATAATTTATCAAGTAATATAAAAAGAAGGTTTAAATATGTATATATTGAAAAAAATATATTCATCAGTTGAGAGTGATGCCTGATATGGATTAGCCAAGCTATTAAAAAAAAAGTTATGGTGCAGTAGTACTTCAACAACTGCAGTCTGAAATGAATTGAGGAACAATATTCACAGCAAGTCATGCTGATGTTTTATGATAATATTTAATCTTTAAAATATGAACTTCATGGCGCAAATTCTTTGCTGCACCAATTTACTCCAGTAGAGAATCAGATCCCATGAATTAATCCAAATTCATTCATTCACTCACTCACTCGGGGATGAATTTGGCCCAATATTACAATACTTCATTGTTGGAAAGTATTTTTTCTTATGATGGGTCAGTATTCTCTCTGTCTCTCTATGCCTTGTGGTGAGTATCTGACAAACTGTTAGATGCATGTGTCCACTTACTATTATTTTCAATTCATAACTGTCCACCATTTCCCTGTCCAAGGCTCTTTTTGTAGCCAGCCTGGCAGTGGAACTGTTAATATGGAAAGTTCCCGCAAAGTGATTCTCCAAGGAGTAGTTTATAAGGGCGTTCACTCCTACATCTTGGTCTACAGCAGAAAATATGCCAAAGTCTATAGTGTCTTCATTCTCAGGAGCTGATCGTTTGGTTTGAATCAGTGTTGAGAAAACAGGAGAATTGTCATTGGTATCAATCACAATGACTGTAACCTGTATAAAAGAAAGACATTTTTCTGAGCCATAAAAATAGCACACACGAGTAAATTCTGTTGAGCCAGTAAGATTGTAAGCGCTCTGAGTCAGAGACTGACTTTTTGTTCTGTGTTCATGACTTGGACTACTAGGCACTAATACAAATAATAACAATAAAAATAACATTAGTATCCCAACTTTTAGAATACTGGCTTTGCAGATTAGGATCCTGACTGCCAACAAGAACCTAGCACCTCCGATTCAGATGCCACTTATCTAATGGGCTGTAGCAAGTTGTAGACAGAACAGTATACAGTCTAGGCAAAACCAGTGTATTCTATGTGGCTTTCAAGCATGCCTGCACACAGCAGCAGTGAGCACTATGGGAGTGTAATTTCTAAAGCGCACTAATGTGTTGCACACTAATTGGTCCATGTAGACCCTGCTGGTATGCAGTAAAAGTTCCCTAGTGCATTTTAATGTAGTGTAGTTTCAAACAGTCTTATGTTAAAGCACACTAGGAACTTTTAGTGCACACCCACAGGGTCTACATGGACCAATTAGTGCACCGTACCTTAGTGCATTTTAGAAATCACACCCCTGTAGTGTGCATTGCTGCACCATGTAGACATGCCTTCAAGCAACTTTATTCATCCAGAGGCAATCTTGACTGCACTAATGTTCTAGAGCAGGGATCGGCAAACTTTGGCACATGGCCTGTCAGGGAAATCCGTTGGCAGGCTGGGACGGTTTGTTTACCTGCAGCGTCCGCAGGTTTGGCTGATCGCAGCTCCCACTGGCCGTGGTTTGCCGTTCCAGGCCAATAGGGGCTGTGGGAAGTGGTGCAGGCTGAGTGATGTGCTGGCCGCCACTTCCCGCAGTTCCCATTGGCTGGGAACAGCGAACCGCAGCCAGTGGGAGCTGCGATCGGCCGAACCTGCGGACGCTGCAGGTAAACTAGGGTTACCATATTTTGAGTGTCCAAAAAGAGGACACTCCACGGGGCCCCGGCCCCCCCTCCAGCTCCCCCCCCCACGCCCCCCCCCCCCAACCCCACCCCTTCCCCAAAGTCCCCGCCCCAACTCCGCCCCCTCCCCTGCTTCCCGCGAACATTTGATTCGCGGGAAGCCTGAAGCAGGCAGCAGGTAAGCTGGGGGGTGGGGGGAGGAGGCGCGGCCCAGTCTGGCCCCCCCAACCGAGCGGCTCCCTCCGGCCCCGGCGTCTCCAGCCTGGCTCGGCTCGGGCCCTGGGGTGCCGGCCCCAGGCCAGCCCCCGGCCGAGCACCCCCGACCCAGCCCCAGGCCCGGCCCAGCACCCCTGGCCCTGGCCCCCAGCCCAGCACCGCCGGCCTGGCCCCGGCCCCCGGCCCCTGGCCCAGCACCGCCGGCTCCCGGCCCAGCACCGCCGGCCCAGCACCCCGGCCCCTGGCCCAGCACCCCCAGCCCAGCACTGCCGGCCCCCGGCCCAGCACCGCCAGCCCCAGCCCGGCCCTGGCCCCCGGCCCAGCACCGCTGGCCCCGGCCCCTGGCCCAGCACCCCCGGCCCCGCATGTCCCTATTTTCCCGAACATGTTCGGCTTTTTGGGATTTCCCCCCGGACGGGGATTTCTCTGACGGGCCGCGTGCCAAAGCTTGCCGATCCCTGTTCTAGACAATGAATTTTTCCCTCCATCACTACTAAAATACAGAAAAGAAAAAAGCAGAGCAATATATGGTGAGATATATATTTAAATATAATAAATCACATTTTAATTGCTGCGCTAAAACACAGACTAGAATGAACAAGAATAATATGTAATTACAATGCTAATACAATTTACCAACAAACAAGCTCTCTGTGTATAAGTCAGCTGCTTCTTATACTTTCATTTATATCTATTGCTTTTTTCATTTCTTCTTCTATCTCCCACTTTCTCTTTTCAATCTCTATTCCATGTTCTCCCACTCCTTGCTGTCCACTTTACTCTCCTCTCATTATTTTATTCCTCATCCTGTGTCTCTCCAATCCTTCCCATCAACTTCCCTCTTCCCCCATTTCTCGTCTCACTCCATCCTCCTTATATCCTTTGCCTTCTTCTTCTGTCTCCTCTTTTCCCTCCATCTTTTTCCATCTGTCCCTTACATTTCCAATATTTCTGTCCTTCCCACATACCATATTTCATTCCTTGGGTTTCCCTGCCCCAACTCAATCCTATCTCTACAAAATACCAATGCAGTGGAAGAAAAAAAAAATCCTGGCAAATACTTTATTTTTCTTGCACTGTACTTGAAAGTTAAACCTAGTTAACTGCACTCATTATGATAGTTTCAGCCTGATGTAAAAATAAGGAACTTAGCAAAACTCTTAAAAACAACATTTATAATGGAAAAAGCATTTAATCTTTATCTTCTGTCTAACATGAAAATTCCAATATTATAATTAAAGGGACAGAAGCAACTTAAATCTCACTGCTCTAGTTCCTTTCTGCCTAATAGTGATAGCTGTAACACCTAAAATTATTCTAACTGAAAGAGATAAAAAAACTTCTTGTTTATTTTGTACACTTGATTGCACTTTGTGTATAGTCAGTTTCAATGTTTCCCCCAAATAGGGAGTTACTGAGATTCCTTGTTATTTGTATGGGTCATTTACAAAGCAACCTTTTTTAAACAAGAGGAAACTGCGGTTGTAAAATCACAGAAATTTGTTGAGGACTCTCTAGGAAAACTACTCTCTTTTTGAAGTCCAATTGACATTGTCCCTTTAAGAAAATCAGAAACTAGTTACAAATTGATTCTTAAAATACTTTTGCTAACCATCATTTCTCTATAGTATATGACATTAAAAATAATGTCCTCTGGGTATCATTGCTTATTTTTAAACATATTCAGCATTTTCAAAACACTTTAAAATGCAATATACTGTACCAAAGTCACAGCTGAATTGGGTGGCATCGCAGAATCAACGGCTTCTACAATGATGCTATAAAGATCCTGCTCTTCTCGATCTAAACTGACAAGGGTCATAATGTTTCCTTGGTCATTAACAGAAAACTTGTCAGTATATGACTTGAGAGAGTATATGACTCTAATGGCTATGCTTCCGGTCAGGGCCTTCACAGAGCCAACAGCAGTTGTGACTGGTTCCTGTTCCAAAATGCTGAACTCATAGCTGGAGCTTTCAAAAGTCAGTCCAAAGTCAGTGTCATTTACCAGCAGATAGAGAATAACAGAAGCTAGTGGAGGAAAAGACAGATAAAAACAGTGAAATATCATGCACTGTGTTTTGACTCCCTAAAGTAAATGCCAAGGATGTTAGGAGCAACAGACTTGCTCAGAAGGATGTTTAAGATGTTGAAAGCTGACTGACTGCCCAGTTCTCTTAAGCAAATCAAAGAATCTGGAAAAACGGAGAGGAAAATACCATACTGATATGCTCTTTAGTGCATGACTGTAGAGTGCCTATCACAGTTGAGGCCTGATCCCCCACCATAAATAAATAAGCAATAATTTTAAACAGAATTAATAAATCTCGCTCTGTGTTAATGTGATTCTGTGGCCACGTGATGGGAGGCATCAGTAAAAGAAATACAATCAGAAGAGTAACGCACACTTCATTGCGGAATTGTAATATGGATGCTGACCCCAAGTAATTTGGACTCCATAGGGATGTGATTAATTCAAACTTGTGAAGTTTGCCAGGTTTACATTTGAGATTGAATATTCATGCAGCCCAATGCATTCTTGAGCACTATTTGGGAGAAAAATGGGTGAAAGCACATCACTTACCATTTGATGTTAGCTGAGGAACCCCATGGTCAGTAGCAATGACTGTCAATGTAATGACTGTGTCAGCTGTGATATGGGCTAGATTACTGGCAAGAGTGATCTCTCCAGTAAGTTCATTTACCCAGAAATCATCAGAATGGTTCATGAAGCTGTATTAGAGAGAAGTGAGTGTATCATTCATATTATTCACATCAGAAGTATTCTACCTTTATTATTAAAGTTTTATGATAAACAGCCTACCAATTATATTTGCCTAGTTATAATGATTATAGGAGTGGTAGGACAACTGCTGCTGTCTCATTAACCTAAACAAATGAGACCATATTTCCTACCACGTCTTCCATTTTAGCCAAGATGGCATTCAGACTTTCAGTTTCCATTCCACCCACAAGTTTTAGATCCCTCTATGAACAGAGAGCAGAGTAGAAACTGCAAACTCAGAGGATTATAGATCAATTTGCAGACATAGCAAGAAAGACAGGTAACTTTCTTTGTAAGGATCTGGTTCTGCAAACAATTACTAATGTGCATAGTCCCAAAGCCAATTAAATCTCACACAACAGTAAGTGCTACATTTGGTGCGTAACCCTGTAAGTTTCTGACACATTCAACCATCCATATCAATCTATGTATTTTGTTTTAATGCCCGGTCATCGTTGTGTCCCAGGACCTTTTTCAACTAAAATGTTCCATGCACAATCTATGTCTAAAGGTTAATGTGTGGGAGTGGGGGATTAAGGGGAAGAATGGCAATCACTTTGTATTTCATTATTTCCATTTTCTATCCAGAAGTGCCAAACTTTTATCCAGCTATTTCAGACCAAACAAGCTTGGCTTTTGATTATGGTTGTCTTTTATTTTACTGGCACTCCAGTAGTTTGATCATCTCCAACAAGCTTGGTGAAATGTTTCTCTACTGTTTTTCCCTAAATTTAAAATTAGGCATATTGTTGTTGATTACGTTAATGGCAAAATATAATAATGGGCATGGAATGAGTAGGTATGGGCAACTTGTGATCAACTGGGAAATACAAATAACACTGATTTTCTTTACTAAAAGATATTTATTTACCTCAGGCAAAATTACCTGTATGAAATAAGAGAATTGTTCGCAAGGTCACGATCGGTAGCAGATACTGACAGAACAGAAACTCCCTCTTTTGCAGTTGCTACACGTATATTTGCAGAATATTGGGTTTTTGTAAATTGTGGAGGATTATCATTTACATCTAATACACTTATGGTGACATATGTGAAATTCTGGTGGACAACAGAAAACAAATGAATCATACACAAGAGATGCATAGTCAGTCCATTTAAACTTCAGCTATCAAAGGCTGTTAATGTAAGAATAACCTAATCCTCTCCCTTACCTGTCTCTGAGGTACTCCATTATCAGATGCCACTAACAAAAGCTCATATTTCTCTTTGATTTCTCTGTCCATAAACCCATTAGCCAAAATAGTTCCATTCTACAGAAGAGAATAAAAATCAACACATGTATCACGTTTTTGATAATGTTTGTGTACATTTAATTCTCAGGAAAAATGAGGACGGAAGTCCTCTCTTCATCACAGAACAGGTATAGCCCGGGTACTATCAGGGCAATCTTCTTCACAGTGTCCTGCCAATATGTCTTACCCATGACCTGGAGGATGGGGACAGGAGTCCCACACTTGTTCTCTGTGGATGGGAGTCTCCACACCCATTCAAACCTTAGCTTCTCTGATGAGACTATCAAATAGGTAGTCAGTTATGGTGGTGGCTTCTGTAATGCAGACTCCTGTCCAGTAAATACTGGACTGAGCCCGCCTACCTCATTTACAAAGGCCATAGAAACACCACTAGATGCTAATAACTCTCAGCCACTACAGATCTTGGCAGGACTTAGCTGGCAACCTAGAGAAGAAATACTTTTTCATTTCCATTACCCACCTCCTGAACTAGGTAGTCCCTTAACTCACATACAGAAGTTTTAGACACCTGATATCAGACAAACATTAATGGAAGTTGCAGGTGATCATCACCACTGAGAATGGCTAACACTACAAAGCCATACCCATGTGATTGATTTCAGTGGGACGACTCACGGTGAAACTTCGCAGCATTGGGTCCAGGCCTTAGTCGGGGTTGGTTCGAGAAAAACTGGAGTGTCCTGAAATGCTGTTTGAATGAGCTCCCGAGCTGCAAGGCTCAACATTCACCATGCAATCTCCTTCCCAATCCCACTCCCAACTTCCTCCAGACTCCCAGACCAGCCAGTTTGGAAGGGGGCCTAGTAAAGTGTCCAGAACAGGTTGTATGCAAAAATATGTTTGCAGAGGCAAATGGGAGCATAGCAGTTGGAGGATTCCTGTTAGACAGAGGGGTTGCTATGTACTCTAGCTAGAACTGTACTAAAGGAAGGGACAGCCTGATTCCCCAGCAGCCTCAAACTATTATCAGAACTCACAGTTGTCACAATGCAGCACATACTCCACCCCATGCTGCACTGCAGCATGAGCAGTAAATATCACACTTGCATTGCTGGAGTCCCCATGTCCTCCGGCGCTTCCTGGGGCAGGACTGGCAGCATTGGCTGAGCTGGCGCTGCCCACATAGCCTAATTCAAAACCCATTGAAATGAATGGGAGTCTTCACATTGACTTCAATAGGCTTTGGAATTATATTCTTAGTTTCCAAAGACTTCGGTGTCATTATTGATATCAGAGATGCTACGATGGCTCATCTCGGTGCATCATTTCTATCTGGCCAGGCTAACTGTCTTGGAGAAAGAAGCAGGTAGGCATCATTTTCTATGCCCCACCCAAACTCTTACTTGTTGGATGCTAAATGGATTCTTCCCATCTTCTGCGACTAGGTGAAATGTGATGTGGGCATTTTCTCCCTCATCCAAATCTGTGGCAGCTACATGTCCAACTACGGTAGGTGCATCCAATGTATAGTCTCCTTCCGGGGTTGTAAAATTGAAGGGCTGCATCTGAAACTCAGGGTTATTGTCATTGACATCCAGAACTGTGATATCTAACAGGGCACTAGAATTGAGCCCTTCCGTTTCAGCATCAACTGCCCAGACCTGCCAAAATAATCAATGAAAAAAATCAATTACTTGATTTTGACTGGGATTTCAATTGATTGATGAAGACACAAAAGGTGGACTAAACCATCTGAAAGGTTCAGAATGAGCTTACTTGCAAAGTTAACCTAGGTGTAGATTCTCTGTCGAGTTCTGTGTCGTTCCTTATGGAAAGTATCCCATGTTTATCGACAGCAAACATGGTATTGTTAAGAATAAAATACCCCTGAGAGAAGCCGACCTAAAAGAGATGTAAAAAGCATGCGAGTTATGGAGAGAACATGGAAATACTTCTCTGTTATTAACATCAATACTCTCTGGCTGACTAGCCCGCAAGAGGGCTTCCTGACTTTGAAAACAAAGGTAAAGTTTGATGATATAAGCAGAGACAGAAAACCATTTGGGCATCCTTCACCTGAGAAGACAAAGAAACCAAGTGCTTTGGGCTTGGTGTTGGATCCTAGCTAAGGACTGGCCAGCCATGCTGGAAGAATGACGGTGGTGAGAAAACTACTTTGAACAAAAGACTCTAGTTTAAGGTAGGTTTTAGTCTCAGGAGCATACTTTGACTTTTGTTTGTCTGCAACCATTTCCATCCCAATTCCTTCTAGTTGGTATCCTTCTACTTAAATAGCTGGTCTCTGGTAATAAACTTAATCTTGTCTGATTACACAATCATCTCAGTGCAGTGTTTCAAACTGACGGGTAAAATCCTCAGCCAAACTAACTGGTTGATGCTGTGGACTGTCTCTGTAAAGGAGCAGTGACCTCGATATGGTTTTGTGAGTGCTACAGTGAGAGGGGCTGAGCATTGCAGAGGAGATGGTTTTGGGGAGACTTGGGACTGGAAGGGCTGTTAGTGTCACCCTGCAAGGTGTACCCAGGCTGGGGGAAGCCAGGGTGAGGTGAGTGCACTGTAGCCAGGCTGATGGTGTCAGGGTGCTGATCCAAAGCAGGACAGCACAGAGCATCCAGGATTACATGGCAGGCAGTGACACAATCCCTTAGTGCTCTGGGTGAACCTCAGAGTGTCACCTCCCTAAAGCCAACTTCTCACATGAGCAGGATTTTTGTTTGGTAAAGGGTAGGGGGAAGAAAGAAAGGATTTGATGGGCAACAGAGAGCAATTACGTGATTTCTTGTAAAGGAAAAAAAGAAACTGAAAGTAACTCCTCTATGATTTCCGTTTCCCCTGATTGACACAGTACAACAGCTGGGTTCACTGCAGCACAGAAACACACTGCTAGGCACACTCATTAAGCAGAGACTTACAGCATGTATTAAAGTGGAGTTTCCGATTATTTTGACATAAGTGATAATCTAAACAGTTAGTTACATGTCTGTTTTTTGTTCTCTAGTCAGACAGGCAAGCATCCGTTCTACTAGCTCTCTCTTGCCTGGCCTATGTAAGTATTTATATAGAGTCTGGCTTCTCTAAGGTCACCAGATTGCTATACCTTGTACTTGCAGGGTTGCAGGGAAATAGAGTTGAGGCTCAGTCCTTTCTCTTACTGGATCAATGAGACGTTTGCCATTGGCTTCAATGGGAGTATCACAGGTCCCAGGATGCTGTAATAGATTTTCTCTATCTTTCTAGTCCCTATGATGCGTTTTCAAATCGTACCTAACATATTTACCACTGAGCATTTAAAACTCTCTCTTTGCCCTTCTCATGCCACATCATCTTGATTTCTAAGAACTGAGTAGTGTTGTACTTACCTGATCCTTGTCAGTAACATTGAGTGCGTAGATGAGGCTGTCCTTCTGTATGTTTTCAAGAACAAATATATTGTACACTGGCTGACTAAATTCAGGGGGGTTATCATTGACATCCAGTACATGGATAACAACAAGCACACTGGTGTTGAGGCTTGGGATCCCTTCATCTGATGCCTGCACTCTTACTTCAAACAGTTTGACAGTTTCGTAGTCCAGCTGCTGGCTCAGGGTAAGCTGGCCTGTGGTTGAATTGACAAGGACCATCGGCAAGGAACTCTGAGGAAGCTGACTAATTATTCTGTACTTCACCTGAGCATTGGCCCCAGAATCCAAATCCGTAGCTGACACTGTCAATAGCACCTTCCCGATCATTTCATCTTCAGAGACACTCACTTGGTATCCGCCCAAGGGAAAAGTTGGAGGGTTGTCATTCACATCATCAACAAAGATGGTAAAGTTCACAACAGCAGAGAGAGCTGGTTGGCCTTGGTCACTGGCAATAACTGTTAAGTTATAAAATGCTTGTGTTTCTCTGTCCAGTTCCCGTCTCAGCACAATTAATCCTGCCGCAGAGTCAACATCCATCTTTCCCTCTCCGCCTTTTAAAGTATAAGACACTAACCCATTAAAGCCATCATCTGCATCAGCAGCTGACACACTGAGAACAGTGGCTCCAACTTGCATGCTCTCTAGCACATGAATGGTAGCATTGATTGCATTGAACACAGGACGGTTATCGTTGATGTCTGTAACTTTGATAAACACTGCAGCATAGTCAATTGTTTTTCCGTCAGTCAAAGAAACATTTATCTCATGAGATTTCTGAGATTCATAGTCCAGTTTGGTTTTTGTCCAGATGGTTCCATTGATGTCAACATCAAAAATATCTGATTCTGTCAACACTTGCAATGTAACTGGAATGAGGGGATCCACAGACACGAATTCTACCTGTGTAAGACACAGCATATTATTAATTATAATTAATTATATATTCTATTAATTATATTAATAACTTGATGTGACATTCGAAATAGGAATTTTAGGCTTTATGCACTGGCCATGCATATCTTAATCCTATGTCACTACAAACTGTTCATAATTTATGTGTTTGGTACCGGTGACAGTACAGAGACTTTTGGTTCTTACTCTTGTTACTGCAACAGGGCTGTTTAATTCTTCCTCCAAAGTCCCATCATATGTTTTGTGAATAAACCGAGGTCTAGAGTCTCCAACTGCAAAGACCTGTACTGGAACTGATGAACTTCTTGGCACCATTCCACCTGGAAGCAAAATAAACCTTTATCTCTCACCAGACCCATAAAATACCTTCTTCTTGTAAAGAAAACACATCTGTTGACACCCGGAACTGTATTAATAATAGATAATAAAATAACAATAATTATTAGAATAGTGCTTAGAGGCCCCAACCAAGATCAGAGCCCCTTGTGTTGGGCACCATACTTACCCAGCGAGAGCCTGAAGAGCTTACAGTCTAAGAGACAAGACAGGCCAAGGTTGGGATGCTGCATTCTCTTAGGTGTGTAGCAAAAGGTGTGCCACCACCAGTGGTGCAAGTAGGGCGGCCCGGTCTGGTCCACCATATCATTAAGATATTTATTGCTGGTACACTGTACCAGAAAGACACAGGAGCAGAACATGGGGCCGCATGCTGACAGCTCTTCCGGCACAGCTGTACCGCCCCATGGCCCGCCCCCAGCCCTTCTTCGCAGCTGCGTCTCCTGTCTGAGGTCTGTACAGCCCCACTGGAGGACAGGACTGGGGTGGGGAGGCTGGAGGCGGTACAGCTGCGCTGGAGGAGCTGCTGGCATCGGGCTGCCTGGCAGCCCCACATTCTGCTCCTTTCGCCGCTGCGGTTCTGGAGGGCCCTGCGGTTCAGAAGTCTGTATCTGGTGCAGCAGGAGGACAGAACCTCCCCCCCACGACCAAGATAACATGGGATGGGGAAAGTGCAGGGGCCCTGGACTGGGGGCAGGGTGGGGATGAGTCACATGGGGGGTCATGTGTGGAGTCACGTGCGCCCCCTTTAGCTGGCGCTCTCCCTTTGTGTCCCTCCCATGAGTCATCAATGCACAGCATACCATTAAGAAATAAATTCTGCTTGTACCACTGGCCGCCACCCCTGCCCCGTGTATCTGGGACCAAGTGGTTCCCCACCATCCACAATATAGGACAGTGCCTATAAGGTACAGGGCCCAGAATAAGCAAATCAGTGTAAGTGAAGTCAATAGGCTGAGAAAGAGTTAAGAATGCCCAAGTTATCAGGAAAGGGATTCTATTTCCCAGATAAGATTTTCCTTTGGCCTTGTTCCAATTATGCATGCTCATTTAGCTGCCTGTTAGATAGTAAACAAACATTCAATAATTCTTAGTTAGAACAACAACATCAAGGCTGACAGCCTTAAAATCAGCCTTGGTAGCTCTCTTTTAGTTTGTATGTACTTGCATATACATGTAAATAATCTTACTGCTGGCTCTACTCTTAACAGCAGGCTGATGGCTGAAATACACAAGAATGGAATGCCTCTTTGAGTTCCTGTGAGAGCAGAGGTATAATAAATCTCAGTATTCTAGCCTGTGCACCAGCCTATTGCAAATCAGGGAAAATGAAGAAAGGAGTGAGATTCATGCTAATATCATGCACACGCTAACAGTCATGAAGAAAACATGGATGTGTTACTAGGGCATCACCCTGCAGAGAAAATTGAATTTTATCAATGTTGCAACTACTGCTGGGGGCAAGTGACTTGTGTTCAGGAACTGCAAGGGCAATTAAAAATATATGGTATATTTAAAGGAATGTTAAATAGGTTGGGGCGGGGGATGACTGTCTGTTTCACCAGTGTCCCTTAAGGAAAGGAGCCTCCCAAGAAGTCTTGTGTGTGTCTTACCATCTGTGGCTGTTATCCACAAGGTGAAGTTCTTCAATTGGTTGACTAGTAATGGGATCAGTGTTTTCAAACTGATTTGCCCAGAGGTTTCATTCAGTTCAAAGTGTCCTTCTTCATTGCCACTCACTAAGATAAACCGTGTCTCTCCATTTATGCCATCATCTGGATCATGAGCCACAATCTGAGGAGACAATATAATTTTTCTTCATTTTCTTTGTTTTTAGCAAATGACACAGACCTTTAAATTGTGGTGTAGTTTGCAGAGAAACCATTCAGCTAGCTTGATAATTACATAACTGGAAATCTTGCTTGTTTGTCCGTTCAAAGTAAATAGGTCAGGAATTTTTGGTAAAGGCCAGCTAAATAAATCCACAATAATATTCAGCTGTTTCTTTATTTGATTGATCTTCTGTTACATATGTTGAATATAATTCACTTTTATAAGACACAGTTTGTGGGGCAATTATGGCAACAACATAAATCTAACTAATGGGTCCAATACTGCCCATTCCTTGGGCACCCAAAATTCCCACTGAAGAAAGAAAGAAAGAAAGAAAGAAAGAAAGAAAGAAAGAAAGAAAGAAAGAAAGAAAGAAAGAAAGAGAATTTGGCCTAATATTGGCAAGAAATATCCCAACATATGTTCTTTAAGATCTCAGCTTGGGTAGGAGACAGAGAACTAATTATATCCAACAATATTTCTTTTAACTGTTTCCTCTGTAGATTTCTCAATTGACCATCGGAATCACGGAATAAAGTCACTGAAAGACTAAGAACATTGTAATAATGGAATTCTGGGCCAAATCCAAGACAGAATGTTTGTCCTCAGAGGCTGGTGCATCAACATGAGAATACAATTTTAGAATCTATAGGTAAAATCTTGGCCACACTGAAGTCAGTGGCAAAATTCCCACCAACTTCAATAGGGCCAAGATTTCATGCTAGCCATGTTTTGTTTTGTTGTAATCCTAAAAGTTATTGGGGGGCATACTGTTCTAGTGCTTACAGCAGGAAATTGGAAGTCAATAGACCTGGGTTCAGGTTCTGCCAGTGACCCACTCTATAGTTTGTAAAAATCTGAACAATTATATCGTTTTTCTGGGCTCTAAAAGACACTCTGTTTTCATTAAAAATCTCATAAATAATATATTCCAGAAGTCTCATTTAGGCTGGCGCATGGTCTCATATGTGTGTAACGCACCACTATATGAGAGATATGAGATCAAGACAAAGCCTCTGTCCTTCACTGCCTGAACTGGCAGGTGCTGGGAGCATCCATGACACGAGGTTTATCAAACAAGAGGATTGTGAGGCTAAATGAAAGACAGAATAAACTAAAGGAAACTATGGAAAATGCTAAAAAATGAACATCTCTCCTCCCAAGGATCACTGCTCAAGGGGAAGGGGCTAAGTGTATACACACATGCACACACACACAAACACACACGCCCTATACTGACAATGACATTGTTTTCAAATAAGCACTTTCAATACCTGAAGAACGGGCATTCCTGCAGTCATGTTGGAAAAAATCTGCTGTTTGTATGGTGTGCCTTCAAAGGCTGGAGTGTTGTCATTTTCATCCAGCAGTGATATGTTGATTATAGAGTGGGCCTCAAAGTAGGGTGACAAATGATCTCTAGCATTCACCTGGAAAAAGGAGGAAGTAAAAATTCTGCACTTATTTAAACAACACACATCTGGTAACAACAAGGAAGATCCCAAGTAGTTACAGGCCAAGTAAATTGCACCTTTGTAGTGATATTTTCCCCAAGTTTTCTCCAGTGTGAAATTCTGGGTCTGATTCTTTGGTGAAATTACTCCCAATTTACACCAATGTGAGATCAGAATCTGGCCCTGTCTCTTTCCAGGTCAGCCTAGCTATTATCTTATTTATTTGAGGATTTGATTTTAATTTTTTTAAATCGTTATTTCTACTACCTGCAGGAGGATCATCACTGTTCTCTCCCTGTCTAAGGCACTGGAGTTCCTCACAGTCAGGATCCCAGTGTCACGTATTTGGAAAGGACTGTCATCTGGAATGAGACTGAATGTTCCACGGAAGCCACCCTGAGGAGAAAGATGCTTGTTATTAAATAAAACAACCACTGAACTAGCTCTTTATTTCATTTTCTTCTTAATTTCCAGGGAGAGAACAACTAGCAGAACTTGACAGCTTAAACATTTTGGCTTTAATTATGCTTTCCCAGAGGGTGAGTTGAGCTAGAGATAGGGAAGAGATGTACCACCCAAGCAGCAGGGCTGGGGGGCAATGGGCCAGGGTGATGTTGTATGATTACAATATGGCCTTCAAAGGTCACTGTTGCTACCACTGTTATGCAATTGCAACAAATCTTGTATAAAAATATGTAAGGTGTTGATGGAAAAGTTATGATTATTCTGTTTATATGCATGTATCATTTTTGTATCTGAAGTTATGAAAATTGACTATATACCTGTATTTCAAATGTGTTTGCTCCTAGGGTAACACCCACAAGGTAGTTTGCATCCATTCAAATTGAGCCATAGAAGAATGGGCCATAGAAGAACACAATGGGCCATAGAACAAGCTTATCTCCACCCAGTGGGCCTTCCTGAGGACGTTTTAGCCAGAATATGAGTCATGGCTCCTGCTATGACTCATCAAAGCATGCAAGGGCATGTGACTTGCTCATGTGACCCTGGACTCCATCTTGTACCTCTACTTTTCCACAAACTAAGATTGAGAGCTTTCCTTCACATGGGAGAAGGTATAAAAAAACCCTGGAAGCATCTCCATTTTGCCTCTTTCCTGCCCTGATCTCTGGACTATGGACTTACACTAACAGGAGAATAACAGTCAATGGACAAAGGACCTTCCAGTCTTTTGGAAGTTACCAGAGACTTTACAAACCAGCAGTTTATTCCATCACTGCTACAAACCTGATCTGCAAACTTTGCAATGAGTGTATATATGTTTTCTTTGATCATTATAAGTCTCTCCTCTTTCTTTTCTTTTATAAATAAACCTTTAGATATTAGATACTAAAGAATTGGCAACAGCGTGATTAATGGATAAGATCTGAGTTATATATTGACCTGTCTACATGGTTGATCTCTTGGGATTAGAAGAACCTTTTGTGTGATGAAATTGGTTTTAAATAACCACTCATCATTCAGTGTAGTGTCTGGGTGGTGAAACAAGGGCTGGGATACCTAAGAAGACTGCATTTCTGACTTCTTGTTAACCAATATGGTAAGGTAGAAGTTTGCTTTTGTTACTGACTTGGTATATCTTATGGTAGAATAACCACCAGTTTGGGGTGTGCCCCATTTCTCAGCAGTTCGTCCTGGTATTCTGTGACCCACTGAGGCACGGTGACACCCATATTTTGAGCTGCATATCTCAGGAATCCCAATGCACCCCCAAGATTCTAGGGTGCCAAGAGTCAGTTCTGTACCTGGTGCACGTTAGAACAATCCCAGGGCCAGATCAAACTTATGCCTTAGCTGCAATGGTCCCCCCGAACTATGCTATAACCTGGACTAGATGGAGTGGAGTGCACTCTGGTTACACGCCCTCTTTCCTCTAGCACGCCCCTACCCTAGGGGCTACAAGAAATGGCAGCATAGTGGTGTCAGTACATTTTCCGATTTTTTCCATTGGAACCCTCCTGAACTTGGGGAATCCCCCAGTGAGGAGATGACAGGAGAGGTGTAAAGAGGCTGTAACAATGCAGAATTGGAGTCGCTGTATCTTTCTCTGGGTCCTCACCCAGGTGCTGGGTGACAGTGTGCTGGGTATACCTTGATATACCTATTAAATAAGTATAGATGGTCCTTTCACAAGTGAAACCTATTTGGTGAGTAGGGGTTGGGACCATGGCCTCTGTCCTGCCCATGCTCCCCCTAAGTCCGATGGTGGAGCTAGACAGCCCCACATGCACCCTCAGCCAGGAAAACTAGTGGTTGAAGGGGCTTCCTGTATACCCACATTACAGCAGCCATCATTTGCCCACTACTTTTAGGAAAACTGCATTCAGGCAAACTGTCAGTGACGTTAGTGGGAGTTTTGCTTGAATAAGTCATATGCAATTAGAACAGTAGATGGGTCCTATTTCAAGGAGTAGGAACAGAAATGATGAGTATCTGCTGTGGCTGAAATTTGCAGCGCCCAGTGTTTTACACTGCCTTGAATCTTAAAGGAGAGGCCTTTAAAACTCCCCAAAACATTTTCCTAAATAGCAACAACCAGATGTAATTCTGTTAGTGTACTGGTAAGGTGTACACTGTGTGTAAAGGCACAGGTGCATATTGAATGAAAGATACTTGCTACTATGATTTTTGTCTTTTTAAAAGCTTTTATAATGTATTTTTATTATGGCTTTTGTATCGTGCTCTAAGCACTTGGCCTGGGGTTGCTTCATAAATATAATTATTGTTCATAGA
Organism: Trachemys scripta elegans; assembly: GCF_013100865.1. Taxonomy (NCBI): domain Eukaryota; kingdom Metazoa; phylum Chordata; order Testudines; family Emydidae; genus Trachemys; species Trachemys scripta. The sequence goes on from NC_048300.1 coordinate 20,650,276, forward strand.
ATATAGAATATCAGGGTTGGAAGGGACCTCAAGAGGTCATTTAGTCCAACCCCCTGCTCAAAGCAGGACCAATCCCCAACTAAATCATCCCAGCCAGGGCTTTGTCAAGCCTGACCTTAAAAACCTCTAAGGAAGGAGATTCCACCACCTCCGTAGGTAACCCATTCCAGTGCTTCACCACCCTCCTAGTGAAAAAGTTTTTCCTAATATCCAACCTAAACCTCTCCCACTGCAATTTGAGACCATTACTCCTTGTTCTGTCATCTGGTACCACTGAGAACAGTCTAGATCCATCCTCTTTGGAACCCCCTTTCAGGTAGCTGAAAGCAGCTATCAAATCTCCCCTCATTCTTCTCTTCTGCAGACTAAACAATCCCAGTTCCTTCAGCCTCTCCTCATAAGTCATGTGCTCCAGCCCCCTGATCATTTTTGTTGCCCTCCGCTGGGCTCTCTCCAATTTGTCCACATCCTTCTTGTAGTGTGGGGCCCAAAACTGCACAGAGTACTCCAGATGAGGCCTCACCAATGCCGAATAGAGGGGAATGATCACGTCCCTCAATCTGCTGGCAATGCAACTACTTATACAGCCCAAAATGCCGTTAGCCTTCTTGGTAACAAGGGCACACTGTTGACTCGTATCCAGCTTCTTGTCCACCGTAATCCTTAGGTCCTTCTCTGCAGAACTGCTGCCTAGCTATTCGGTCCCTAGTCTGTAGCAATGCATGGGATTCTTCCATCCTAAGTGCAGGAATCTGCACTTGTCCTTGTTGAACCGCATCAGATTTCTTTTGGCCCAATCCTCTAATTTGTCTAGGTCCCTCTGTATCCTATCCCTACCCTCCAGTGTATCTCCCACTCCTCCCAGTTTAGTGTCATCTGCAAACTTGCTGCGGGTGCAATCCATACCATCCTTGTTATACTATTGTCTCATTGTTTACTTGTACTCCTCTGTCAGTCTGTATCTATCTGTTCTTTTGTTTTATACTTAGAAGGTAAGCCCCTTGGGGGAGGAAACATCTTTTTGTTCTGTGTTTGTACAGCAACTAGCAATGGGGTGTTGGCATGGGTGGCAGGTATAATAAGCCAGGGGAAGCTAAGCCTCCCCAAACAGCCTGGTCCATGGCCCCGCCTGTTCTCCACCCTGAGGCCCTGCTTCCACTCTTCCCCCATGGCCCTGCCTGCCTTGCTCCTCTTCCTGCCCCTGCTCCGCCACTCCCCCCAAGGCCCGCCCTTGCTCTGCCCCTTCCTCCAACCCTTCTTCCGCCCCTTCCTCCGTCCATCGCCCACTGCTTGCCGAGTTGCTCCTATCCTCCAACCCTCCTCCCCCAAGGACGCCCCGCTCCCTGCTCGCTGCAAAGGAGAGGAGCAAGCAGCGACAGCAAAGCGGTGGGCAGGGGGGCCGAGCAGGATCGTGGCCTGGGGTGGAGGGGGGGGGCGAGCCTCAGGGGAGGAGGGGGGGTAGACCTTGGGACCAAGCAGGGGGCAGGACCACAGTCTGGGCACCGGGGGAGCTTCCAGCACTCATGCCAGCCTCCCCAAATGCCAGAGCCACACGCCACCCATGGGTCCTGGTCCATGACTGGGGCTCCTAGATGCTACTGCAGTACAAATAAATAAATACATCATCATCCTATTCCATGACAGATTCCATGTCTGTTTCAGTTAAATACATTTGGATAGTTTACATAAGTTCAGGATGCATTTTATGACTATACACTATAACTGTCTAATGTAGCGTGTATAATTTCATAGATCTGAGAGGTAATGTTTGCAGCTGTCACACAGAATTGACATTTTACCTCATCTTTGTCAGTGGCGGTTACTTGAAGCACCATCGTCCCGTCTGGGGAGTTTTCTGGAACCGAGACCGTATAATTTGATTGTGGAAATTCTGGAGGATTGTCATTCACATCTTGGATAGTAACCAACACTATCGTGTTAGCTGTTTTAAGATCATTGTCCTGCTGAGTAGCCTAGAAAACAGAGTTTAATTCCATGAATTCCATAGACTGATAATATTCACCAACTCCAAGTGATTGGAACAACATGGCAAAATATACTGTTTGGGGCAGGAATTGTCTTTTATTCTGTGCTTTACAGTACCCAGTACAATGGGACCCCAATCCTGACTGGCCCCCTTGTCACTGCTATAATACAAATTAATGCTGCTGATTATTAACAACAATAGTAATAACAATAGCCTCCAATTTTATTTTATGAAATTCAGACTCTTAATGTTTAACATGCTCTGCTGTAATATGATCATTACCTTAATCCCAACAGTAAGGAAGGAGCAATTCTCTCTGTCAATTGGGGTCTTTAATTCCAGCAGTCCACTGTCAGCCTCAATTGAGAAAGCGCTGTGATAAACTGGAGGGTCCACTGGAATGCAAACAGGATGCTATTGGCTAGTGCAGATAAATCCTAACTGTAGAGCTGATCCAGTCCTGCTGTAATTCTGGTGTCCTCTCAGGAATGCCAAAATGTACCAGACATTATAGATGGGAAGAAGCTTCCATGGGCACTGCCATTGTCCTTTAAAAAAATCTTCTGAACCACACTCAGATTCCAAGGGCCTCCCATTATTTCCATTTTCTTTCCCTCAAGGACTGTGCTTTGTAATGACCCCTTTTGCAGCAGGAAACCTGGACATGACCTGTAAGTATTCTCACACTTCTTATCAAACTGTCTGTACTGGGCTAGCTTGATTATCACTTCAAAAGTTTTTTTTCTCTTAATTAATTAGCCTCTCAGAGTTGGTAAGACAACTCCCACCTGTTTATGCTCTCTGTATGTGTGTATATATATCTCCTCAATATATGTTCCATTCTATATGCATCCGAAGAAGTGGGCTGTAGTCCACGAAAGCTTATGCTCTAATAAATTTGTTAATCTCTAAGGTGCCACAAGTACTCCTGTTCTTTTTGGGAGACTGGGCGTCTTTCAAAGCCCCCTGAAGAGAATGGGAGGGTTTTCACTGGGTGCAATGGGCTTTATCAGGCCCCTTGCTTGGGCTTTCTCCTTCTGGGGACAGAGTGAGCTGTCTCCACTTTTCTCCCAGCCCATAGGAGCTGAGAAGCCAAACATGGGCCTCCTGTGTGGCAAAGCATTTCACTCCCACTAGGCTACTACAGCAGCCTGATTAAATCAGACATCAGACAAATTCTCTTGTAGGAGAAGACCTGCAGGAAGCCATGTGACAGGCAATCACATTGCCGTGAACAAGCCCCAAATGTTGGCACAGTAAACACTGGCTTTGCATCCTCCATACATTCACCAGGCTCACTTCCACCTTGTCCAATTGCTTTGCACTCAGCACTCTATTCCTTTTTTTATTTCTAAGGTGAATTTTATGCATGTGCAAGGTGTCAGATTGAGTGAGCTGAGGACTGGAGACCTCTATTTGTCCATGGAGTAGGTACAGCATTGCACTAGTAGTGTACACAGCTCCCCACTACCCCACCCATCTACCTCAACCCTCAGCTGGAGGAACCACCTCTGGGAATAAAAGGGATGCCCATTTTTCAAAAATTAGACTCCGGCGGTAAAGCACCTAGGTGAGTTAGGAGAAGGGCTAATCAGGAAACAGTTTTCCCATCCTGCAAGAATTTTCAAGATTTCAAAAGTGTTTCCCATCCTGCACTGGGATAAAAAGTTGAAATCTCATAAAATTTTATTAACAACAAACTGAAAAACATTTTGGTTTGGGTCCAATGAAACATTTCAGTTTGATAATTTTGAAATGTTTCATTTCAATTTTGACCCTTTAAAAAAATTAGTATAAACTACATTAAATTTTGAAACAAAAAGCCATTTCGAACCAAATCCCTGAAACTTTTAATTTCAAAAATGTTGAAACAGGATCTTTCAAGAATTTAAACACTTTTCCCCAACATTCCTTTGAATTGGGTAATTTGTTAAAACCTACCCTTTCCCATGATCAGTTTAGGTTTTGACTAGTCAGCATTTTTGGCCAAAAAACGTTCAGTGGAAAAATTCCCAACCTGTTCTATTTAGGAACATAAATCCCACTGACTTTCAATAGGGTTTGGTCTCCTAAGTACTTAAATTAGTTTTGAAAATGGGACTTATCTGTCTAAGTCACTTAGGCCTTACAACGCTGAGCAGAGTAATGCCTTGTGGTGCTTTTGAAAATCCCACTAGGTGTCTATCTGCATCTTTAGGTAGGTAGATACCTTTTAAAATCTGTCCCTAAGTTCCATTTTCAACAGAACTTAGGCTCTTAAATCATATATATGCTTTTGAAAATTGCACCCCACACGTGGCTGAGAAGTATGTTATTTTTGCTTACAAATCAGCATTTTAAATATCGATGTGTATGTGGAGAAAGCTATAACCTGCCTCTTCACTGCACTTCATTATCATCATCTTCACCGGTCTTAGCATAATAGGCAACTGCCTGAATGTATGTGTCCACCAGAGAATAAAGACTCTTACCATGTTGGATGCTGTACGATACTTTTTCATTTATACCTATGTCTCCATCTTTAGCAACAATCTTCTCTGGGAGAGTAGGCAGAATGCCAGTCTGGAAAAAGTGATTTGCAACAGTACATCACTGAAGACTTTTAAAAATATACATGATTGATTTCTAATATTAATTAATAAATTGTAATTTTCATCATGGAAACAAGTTTTGAATGTGACCATAAATCATACGTAGTCACCACTGGAACCTTGACAATATTATGACTCTCTTCCAGTTTTCACAGTGGAAAATTATGAACTAAGCATTTTATGAACAGTATTGTGCCCTTTTAAGGAACATCGGACTACATCAGAGTACTCAGTGATGAAGCGCACATTAAGAATACAGACAATAGCAGTATTACTCATTTCCTTGAAGACAATCAATGTTATAGGGAGCCTCGGTTATAGCCCTAATAAAAGCAGCAATGCGTTTAAAAAAAGAAAAACAATACAGTGGTTGTAAAATCATCATCATCTTGGACAATGAAAAGGTGAACTTTCTCAGAGTAATAGATATGTATAAGCTATTACACTGGATATATGCATGGCTTACTGTACATGAATGTGAAAGTAATGGAAATAAACCATTTTACATTAGTAGTATGCAGTAAAAAGCTGCTACCTTGTTTTCTAGGATTGTTGCTTTGTACATTGATTGATTGAAATAGGGGTTCATTGTATCATAATCCCATACATGAATTAGCAACGATGCTGTGCCATTGTTGACTCCAAGTTTTTCCTATATGCCAAAAGGAAAAAGAAAACAAGGAACATTATATCAATGGGACCAGAATCATTCACCTTCCATATGGATAATTCCAGTGGAGGATGTGACAGAATATAGTGATGTGCTTTACAGTATTTGTATCTTTGCTCAAGTAGTTTGATCTTATCTGAGTTTGTCATTTCTAAGAATCCAGATAATTCTCTTGAATACATATTATTATGTATTATTTTTATAATAGTGGTACCTAGAGGCTCCATTGTGCTAGGCACTGCAAACACACATAACAAAAAGATGGTTCTTGCCTCAAAGAGCATAAAATTTAAGTAAATACACAAACGTTCCTACACTCCAGTCCATAGGGGCAGAAACAGCCAAGGGAGGGACTACTCCACTGGGAGGTAGTGGGGAAAATTAGGCCCAGCCAGGGCCACCCTTGCCCTGAATCCAGAGAGACCCCGCCACTTTATGGGGGCACTGGGACACAGGTGATGTCTTTCCTCCCCACCATGTGGACTTGAAAGAAAGTTGCAAAGAGGAGCCAGCCAAAGACTCCAGCCAGTACAGGCAGAAGCAGCCAAAGCGGGGTCCTTTGGACATTGAGAACTTTCTAACAGTTTTGACTGGACTTCCTTTGTCCTTTGCTGATTGGCTGTTCACTCCAACTCACCCCCTCCCCTGCCTTCACAGTCTGTTCATCTCAGTGTTACTCTTTTTACCCTATTCTCCCCTTCCTTGTCCACTCACCCCCTTCCCTTCAACGTCCCCTCTCCTTCCATTTAGCTTGTCCTAAATACCCTCCACCTCCAAACAACTGTGGCACTAGCATGCCATTTGCTACCCTCTCATTGTTCACGCTGTGTGTTCTGCCCTCTTACCTACCCTGTGTCTGTCTTGTCTATTTAGATTGTAAGCTGTTTGGGGCAGGGACCATCTCCTACTCTGTGTCCTAGCACAATGGGGTCACAGTCCACGACAGGGGCTCCTAAGCATTATGGTAATATAAAATAAATAATAATAGACACATTGGCAAGAATGCCAGATGTCAGTGGATGATGGCACAGTCAGAAAGAATAAAGGAGATCGTATAGAGTGGTTAAGTGACTATATGAAGGAATTATGGGCAGCAAAAACATACTGTAGACATAATAGATGGATGTCAGGTATACATCCACAAACACAACACAGAAAGAAATGTATGGTATTGTGTGAATGGACGTTCAGTGGAGCGATCTCTTTCAGAACATCTAAGACCTCTGCTCAGGAGGGTGGCCTCAAAGAATTTATAGAAACCTACAGGACTTTAGAGGAATCATTGTCTAGTGGTTAAAATACACAACTGGGAGTCAAGAGTTCTGGTGTTATTCCTGGCTTTGCCAAAAACTTGCTGTGTGAAATTGGGCAACTCACTCATATTAATCTCTCTGGGCTGCATTGCGAAGACCTCATTCACACTGGTGAAGACAATGGAACTACTCGTGTGAATAGCTCCTCACCAGTGTAAGGGATTCAATGATCTGCCCTCTGTACCTGAGCTTCCTTCTCTGGAAAATACTGATATTAATATTTATCTCCCAGGGATGCTGTAAGACTCAATACAGTTATGTCTGTAAAGGGCTGTGAGCTCTTCAAATGGAAGTGCTGGAGTCATACAAAGTATTAGCATTGTATCTCTTCCTATCAGATAGGTATTTGTCAGGTCTAGATCTAACTGAGATCTAGAAAATCTAGTGGGAATTAGCAAACCTGTGAATCTGAGACACAGTTACGTACTGGACGTGTTTTAATGTGGCGTACCTTTGCTTGTACCGTTAGATTGAAACTGTTGATCTTGTTGTAATCCAAAACTTTTTTCAGCGTGATGTTCCCATCCCCTTCCTTTATGTGAAAGTAATCAGAGTTCGGACCCTATTAAATGAATTAGTTATATGGTTCACATGGATTTGTACAATTGTTAGAAAAAATGCATGCTTTTTTCTTTCACCACTTTCCTTATTGGATGTCTTCCATCATCAGGGAATGAGCAAACCCCACCCCATCATACTGTAAAATACTAGTTTCCCCCTAACAGAGTCCATCTTTCCTGTTGGCACATCCTTGTATTGCACAGCTAACAGAAGGCAAAACAGAATAGGTGAAACAATGTGTCTTTCTGGCCCACTATTTATAGAACTGGCAGAGCCACTCAAAATTCCTTGCCCCACAGAAACAGAACACTTCCCCTATCTTGCAGAACAGTGTCTGTCTTTCTGTTCAGTCCTGTGTAATGGGGGCATTTAGGGCCTGATCTGAACCCACTGGAGTAAGTGGAAAATCTGCTATTGGCTATAGTAGGAGCAGGATCCTAAACTATAGCCCCAGTGCAGCAGTGCTTCAGAGGCAGCCAGTACAAAGCATTATGGGAATTAGGTGTACCAGCTGCTGCTACTGCTGCATACAGCTGAACAGAAACAAGGGGCCTTTGTGCAGGACAGACCTAGGTGGAGAGAATCTCCACATCTGGAGAATAGAGCTTTTGGACTGACCGATAGGTGAGTGGTAGCCATGGTCTTGGAGCTATTCTGTTCCCTTCTTTACTGAGCTCTGTCAGTGTCTGCTGTAGAAGGCAGTCACCTACTTAGCTTACATCACATCTGCAAGGGAAGATCACTAGTCTCCCTTCATGTCTCTGTAACCAACATGCCATAGTTTCATGATCTCAAACTAATTTATGACAAAAAGTGCTATGTAACATGATGGAAATGAGAGAAGATTTCATGCTTTACAATACTGTTATTAGATCAACATTGGCATTAAAAATGTCATATCTACATAACTGATTAGTAACTCTCTCTCTCGGAAAATTACAATGCACAAGGCATCACATAATGTTTCCTCAACTGCATCACCAAAGGAAAACAGACCAGACAAAACTCAGAGCTTCTTTGGAATTTCGATGATGGGGAGGCAGCTGTGAAGTGGCTCCTTCTTAGCCTTTTCTACTTGTAAGTATTGAAATCAATTAAATTAAACAGTTCAGACCTCAAAGGCCAGCTCCACAGCTGTAGCCCCCTGACTTCAATTTACACAAGCTAAGGATCTGGCCTTATGTGTCAAAGGTCTAAAATACACTGCCAATTCATAGAAACTTTCTGAAAATCCTTAAATATTATATGGTAAAAGAGCAGATTATTTCAATCACAGTCACGGAATCTCTAAAGCTTTACTTCTTAGAAGCTGTGTACATTACTGTGACTAAGGGTATGTCTACACTATGAAATTAGGTTGAATTTATAGAAGCTGGTTTTATAGAAATTGGTTTTATACAGTCGATTGTGTGTGTCCCCAAATAAAATGCTCTAAGTGCATTAAGTCGGCGGACCGCGTCCACAGTACCGAGGCTAGCGTCGACTTCCGGAGCGTTGCACTGTGGGTAGCTGCCCATTGGAATTCTGGGTTGAGATCCCAATGCCTGATGATGCAAAAACAGTGTCGTGGGGGGTTCTGGGTACATGTTGTCAGGCCCCTCCCCTTCCGTCAGAGCAACGGCAGACAATTGATTCACGCCTTTTTACCTGGGTTACCTGTGCAGACAACATAACCCAGCAAGCATGGAGCCCGCTCAGCTCAGCTCAGCTTACCGTCACCATATGTCATCTGGGTGCCGGCAGATGTGGTACTGCATTGCTATACAGCAGCAGCTCCTTGCCTTTTGGCAGTAGATGGTGTATTACGATTGACATCCGTCATCGTCATATTCCTCAGTGAGTTCAATCAGAGGCACCTGGGCAGACATGTTTTGTCTCCTGGAGAGTCAGTCCTGCCGGCAGTCCTATTGAACCGTCTTGATGATGATGGCTAGCAGTCGTAGTACAGTATCTTCTGCCAAGCACCCAGAAGATGCCGATGGCTATCAGTCATGCTGCACTGTCTGCTGCCAGCTTAAGATGTAAAAAATAGATGGACCAGATTTGTTCTGTATTCATTTGCTTCCCCCTCCCTCCGTGAAATCAACGGCCTGCTAAACTCAGGGTTTTGAGTTCCATCTTTGGGGGGGCCATTCTGTGTGACAGTTGTTTGTGTTTCTCCCTGATGCACAGCCACCTTTGTTGATTTTAATTCCCTGTACCTGTAAGCCATGTCGTCACTCGCCCCTCCCTCCCTCCGTCAGACAATAGTTTTGCGCCTTTTTTCAGCCTAGACGCCATAGCACTGGGATCATGGAGCCCGCTCAGATCACCGCGGCAATTATGAGCACTATGAACACCACGCGCATTGTCCTGGAGTATATGCAGAGCCAGAATATGCCAAAGCAAAACCAGGCGAGGAGGCGATTGCAGCGATTGCAGGGCGGTGACGAGAGTGATGAGGAAATTGACATGGACATAGACCTCTCACAAAGTAGAGGCCCCAGCAATGTGCAAATCATGGTGTTACTGGGGCAGGTTCATGCCGTGGAATGCCGATTCTGGGCCCGGGAAACAAGCACAGACTGGTGGGACCGCATCGTGTTGCAGGTGTGGGACGATTCCCAGTGGCGACGAAACTTTCGCATGCGTAAGGGCACTTTCATGGAACTTTGTGACTTGCTTTCGCCTGCCCTGAAGCACCAGAATACCAGGATGAGAGCAGCCCTCACAGTTGAGAAGCGAGTGGCGATAGCCCTGTGGAAGCTTGCAATGCCAGAGAGCTACCGGTCAGTCGGGAATCAATTTGGAGTGGGCAAATCTACTGTGGGGGCTGCTGTGATCCAAGTAGCCAACACAATCAAAGACCTGCTGATATCAAGGGTAGTGACTCTGGGAAATGTGCAGGTCATAGTGGATGGCTTTGCTGCAATGGGACTCCCAAACTGTGGTGGGGCGATAGACGGAACCCATATTCCTAGCTTGTCACCAGAGCACCAAGCCACTGAGTACATAAACCGCAAGGGGTACTTTTCAATGCTGCTGCAAGCCCTGGTGGATCACAAGGGACGTTTCACTAACATCAACGTGGGATGGCCGGGAAAGGTACATGATGCTCGCGTCTTCAGGAACTCTGGTCTGTTTCAAAAGCTGGAGGAAGGGACTTTCTTCCCGGACCAGAAAATAACCATTGGGGATGTTGAAATGCCTATTGTTATCCTTGGGGACCCAGCCTACCCCTTAATGCCATGGCTAATGAAGCCATACACAGGCAGCCTGGACAGGAGTCAGGACCTGTTCAACTATAGGCTGAGCAAGTGCCAAATGGTGGTGGAATGTGCATTTGGATGTTTAAAAGCGCGCTGGCGCAGTTTACTGACTCGGATAGACCTCAGCGAAGCCAATATTCCAATTGTTATTGCTGCTTGCTGTGCACTCCACAATATCTGTGAGAGTAAGGGGGAGACATTTATGGTGGGGTGGGAGGTTGAGGCAAATTGCCTGGCTGTTGATTACGCGCAGCCAGATGCCAGGGCGGTTAGAAGAGTACAGCAGGGGCGCGGTGCGCATCAGAGAAGCTTTGAAAATCAGTTTTGTGACTGGCCAGGCTACGGTGTGAAACTTCTGTTTGTTTCTCCTTGATGAACTCTCCCCCCGCCCCCCCGGTTCACTCTAGTTCCCTGTAAACTAACCACCCTCCCCTCCCCCATTCGAGTACCGCTTGCAGAGGCAATAAAGTCATTGTTACTTCACATTCATGCATTCTTTATTAATTCATCACACAACTAGGGGGATAACTGCCAAGGTAGCCCGGGAGGGGTGGGGGAGGAGGGAATGAAAAGGACACACTGCAGTTTAAAACTTTAAAACTTTAACACTTATTGAAGGCCAGCCTTCTGATGCTCAGGCAATCATCTGGGATGGAGTGACTGGGTGGCCGGAGGCCCCCCACCGCGTTCTTGGGCGTCTGGGTGAGGAGGCTATGTAACTTGGGGAGGAGGGCTGTTGGTTACACAGGGGCTGTAGTGGCGGTCTCTGCTCCTGCTGCCTTTCCTGCAGCTCAGCCATAAGCTGGAGCTTATCAGTTTGATGCCCCAGCAGCCGGAGCATCGACTCTTGCCTTCTGTCAGCAAGCTGACGCCACCTATCCTCTTCAGCCTGCCACTTGCTCTCTTCAGCCCGTGAGTCAGCCCGCCACCTCTCCTTTCGTTCATATTGTGCTTTTTTGCACTCTGACATTGACTGCCTCCATGCATTCTGCTGTGCTCTGTCAGCATGGGAGGACATCTGGAACTCCGAGAACATATCATCCCGAGTCCGCCATTTTCTCTTTCTAATCTTCACTATCCTCTGTGAAGGAGAAACATTTGCAGCTGGTGGAGGAGAAGGGAGAGGTGGTTAAAAAAGACACATTTTAGAGAACAATGGGTACACTCTTTCACGTTAAATTTTGCTGTTCACATTACACAGCACATGTGCTTTCGTTACAAGGTTGCATTTTGCCTCTTATATTGAGGGCCTGCCGGTTTGGTGTGAGAGATCACTCACGCAGTGCCAGGCAACAGATTTTGGATTGCAGGCAGCCATGGTAAGCCACAGTCTTTTGGCTTTTTTAACCTTCTTAACATGTGGGAATGTTTTCAAAGAGTAGCGCCCTCATTTCCCATACCAAGCACCCGTTGGGTTGGCCATTTAAAATGGGTTTGCAATGTAACAGGAGGGGCTGCAGTTTCCAGGTTAACATGAAGCACGAATCCAACTACCCCCCCACACCTAATTCTTTGGGCTGATCACTTCACCCCTCCCCACCCCTGCGTGGCTAACAGCGGCGAACATTTCTGTTCAGCCGAGCAGAAATGGGCACCTCTGAATGTCTCCTTAATAAAATCACCCCATTTCAACCAGGTGGCCGTGAATGATATCACTCTCCTGAGGATAACAAAGGGAGATAAGGAATGGATGTTGTCTGCATGCCAGCAAACACCGGGACCATACGCTGCCATGCTTTGTTATGCAATGATTCCAGACTACGTGCTACTGGCCTGGTGTGGTAAAGTGTCCTACCATGGCGGACGGGATAAGGCAGCCCTCCCCAGAAACCTTTTGCAAAGGCTTTGGGAGTACATGAAGGAGAGCTTTCTGGAGATGTCCCTGGAGGATTTCAGCTCCATCCCCATACGGGTTAACAGACTTTTCCAGTAGCTATACTGGTCGCGATTGCCAGGGAAAATTAATCATTAATCATTAAACACGCTTGCTTTTAAACCATGTGTAATATTTACAAAGGTACACTCACCAGAGGTCCCTTGTGTGCCCTCAGGGTTTGGGAGCACGCCTTGGGTGATTTCGGGGGTTACTGGTTCCAGGTCCAGGGTGATAAACATATCCTGATGTTGGGGAAACCGGTTTCTCCGCTTCCTTGCTGTGAGCTATCTTCATTGTCGTCATCATCATCTTCCTCATACCCCGAACCCACTTCCCTGTTGCGTGATTCTCCATTGATGGAGTCAAAGCACATGGTGGCTGCACCCCCTAGCATGGCATGCAGCTCCGCATAGAAGCGGCATGTTTGCGGCTCTGCCCGGACCTACCGTTTGCCTCTCTGGCTTTGTGGTAGGCTTGCCTTAGCTCCTTAATTTTCAGGTGGCACTGCTGTGCGTCCCTGTTATGGCCTCTGTCCTTCATGGCCTTTGAGACTTTTTCTAATATTTTTCCATTTCATTTACTGCTACGGAGTTCAGCTAGCACTGATTCGTCTCCCCATATGGCGAGCAGATCTTGTACCTCCCGTTCTGTTCATGCTGGAGCTCTTTTGCGATCCTGAGACTCCATCATGGTTACCTGTGCTGATGAGCTCTGCGTGGTCATCTATGCTCTCTACGCTGGGCAAACAGGAAATGAAATTCAAAAGTTCGCGAGGCTTTTCCTGTCTACCTGGTCAGTGCATCTGAGTTCAGAGCGCTGTCCAGAGCGGTCACAATGAAGCACTGTGGGATAGCTCCCGGAGGCCAATAACATTGAATTCCGTCCACACTACCCCAAATCCGACCCGCAAAGGCCGATTTTAGCGCTAATCCCCTCGTCGGAGGTGGAGTAAAGAAACTGGTTTAAAGTGCCCTTTAAGTCGAAAAAAAGGGCTTCGTCGTGTGGACGTGTCCAGGCTTAATTCAATTTAACGCTGCTAAATTCGACCTAAACTCGCAGTGTAGACCAGGCCTAAGAGAAATGTACTCTTTTCAATCACATTAATTTCCACCGCATTAATGGGTGCAGTATTTAAAGCGCTATGTGACACACGTTTTAACTTGTCAGGGGTTCTCCTTTTTAAGTTTATTTCCCTGCTTAAATAAAATAAGTTGTTTGCATAACTTGGCAATCAGAATAATAATGTTGTGGTACATTAGTTTGACTCTATAAGGTTCCCTGTTTGGCAGTAAAAGACTGACAAAGAAGTGTGAAAGAACAACTAACTACGCGGGGAGGCAATGAATCTAGTGGTTAAAGCAGAACTTAACCAAGTGTCTCAATTTCCTCGTTTGTAAAATGGTCATGATAATTAGAACTCAATGAATACCTCAAAACATTTGCAGAGTATTTGCTTAAATAAAAAAAATCCCCCAAGTTTCTTCAGCTATGCTTGTGCCCACTTTCCAGCAGTTTTCCATAAATATTATAGAAAATGGGTTTAGTGGCGGAAATACTTTCAGAAAAACTGAATATTACAAAATATCCATGGACAGTAGCTCTTAAAGTGCCAGTATTCACACTGGAAACCTGAGTCTAAGAGTTACACTCATCCAAGCAAGGAACAAGAACAATACAATGTGTCCTATGTATCCAATCAAAACAAACCAACATAACTTGAATTTTTAATATTGAGCAATTGCACAGCACGGCTCACAGACCATCTCCATACAAAGGGCCAGATCCTCAGCTGGTGTAAATGTCATAGGTCCATTGACTTGGATTGAGCTATAATGATTTACACAAGTTAAGGACCCTGACCCAAAGAACTTTTCATAACAATGATTCTGAAAACAATTTTGGATAATGAAAAGATAAAAGAAAATCATAAGCTGCTCATGGGCAGCTGATTAAGAAAAATAGAGGCTACATTTCTCTGATAAATTATTCACTATGAATTATTTCGTTCCATTGGGCAGGTGGAGGACCATGTAAAAGCAGCTGACTGAAAGAATCCCTGTGTAGAACAGTACCCAGAGAGGAAAAACCTCTGGGTGGGATAGCAAAAATGGCTTTAAGATTCTGGGCCAGCTGTGTCCCCTGGCATAGATTAGAACAGCCTTCAGCTTGCTGTAACTTGTGCCCGCTCAACAGGCTGATCAGCAGGGCATAGGAAAGCCCTGGTCACAGGGCCGGCCTTAGCAAGAGCGGGACCCGATTCCTGGGGGCGGGGCTTGCCAGCGGCAAGCCCCGCCCCCAGGAATCGGGCCCCGCTCGGACTGGGGTCGCGGGGTTTGGGTCCGGGCCGGAGCCGCTGGGGCCGGGGCCAGGCCGGAGTCGCTCGGCCCGGGGCCAAGACGGCGCGCCGGGGCCCGAGCCAGAGCCGCCGGGGCCTGAGGGGCTCGGGCCAGGGCCGCTCGGGCCAGCGCCCCAGGGCCCGAGCCGGGCCGGGGGTGCTCGGCCGGGGCCGGAGCCGTGGGGCCCGAGCCAGGCCGGGGGTGCTCAGCCAGCACTGCTCGGCTGGGGCCGGGGCCGGCGCCCCGGGGCCTGAGCCAGAGCCACCGGGGCCGGGGCCTGAGCCAGAGCCGCCGGGGCCTGAGCCAGAGGTGTTCGGGGCCGGGGGTGCTCGGCCGGGGCTGGAGCCGTGGGGCCGTGCTGGGGGTGCTCGGCCGGAACTGGGGCCACTGTCCCGGGGCCTGTGCCGGGCTGGAGCCAGAACCGCCGGGGCCGGTCGGCCAGGGCTGGACTGGGCCGCGCCGCGCCTCCCAGGAGCCCTCCACACGCCCCCCCCCTTACCTGTTGCTGCCGCCGCCTGCCCCTTTTCGGACTTCCCGCGAACATCTGATTCGTGGGAAGCAGGGGAGGGGGAGGAACAGGGGGCGGAGCATTCAGGGGAGGGGAGGAGAGGGAAGTGAGCTGGGGGTGGAGTGGACAGCTGCGGGGCCCTCTTAGGCGCGGGGCCCAATTCAGCCGAATTGGCTTAAAGCCAGCCCTGCCTGGTCAGACCCCACATCTTCCTACACTGACCACAGGGTGAGGGTTGGCGTAGGAGTTGTTTTGCTGGCTTTTTTGTCCCTGGATGATCGCATTATATATGGTAATCCTTCTGATGCTGGCTTTTGGCACCTTTTCAGTTGCAATACTGTGCAGCATGGTGACAGCACAGTCCAGGACCTGGTCTGTATTTGAATTATTAAAGATAGCTTGATGTTCAGAATCTATGAGAAATGAAAGGCACTTACCAAAAGACTGTAACTAATGATGCTGAAATCAGGTGTCAGATCTTTATCCTGAGCTTCCACTTTTATTACTGTCCGATTTACTTCAGTTGCCTAGATGAAACAAAGAACATAAGCAGTCTAAGTCTCAAATTCTTCCCTCTTCCTTCCTTACTCCCGGAAGGAAATAATCTGCAGCACCCCCTTCGTAGGTACAAATCACTCCTCCCAACATGTGCTAACTCAGCTCCACTCATCAGCATGTCAAGGGCTCTGCCCATTCCCCATCCCATCCACCTGCTCAGACAGGGAATATTGTGCATGCAGCCCCTGCTCTCCTCTCCAGGCTCACGCCAAGATTAGGGGAAGCTACACAAGAATTTGTGGGGTGCTTTCTCCATCTAACTCCTCTGAGCAGCTGCATTAGGACCAGATATGATCTGGCCCCAAAACAGTAATTAAAAAAATCAAGATTTCTTTAACACTTGCTATATGTGACCATAAACATTATTTCCTACCTCTGATATTGAAACGCTGTAGTGGGTTTGTACAAATACTGGAGAATTGTCATTTATATCATTTAAGAATAATTTACGTGCATTCTTCACTTTTTCATCCTTAATAATGTAAACAAAAGATATTTAGCAAGAGCAGCCGGGAGTGATCAACAGTTGTCGTACATGTCATCATATCAAATAGTAGCTTTAAAGGGACACAAAGGATGTTCTTTCAGTTTCAAACATTTATTTAACACATGGAACTCCCAATGTAACTCAGCAGTGGAAAAGACGACTATCATTGATTACTAAGCTGGTGAAAGGTTTGTGAAAGTTGCTTTATTTTTAAAACTTGTATTCAGTTTTATAAAGACAATATTTTTATTCAACTTGGCAGCTTTAAAACAAATACATTTTCTGTAATATGCTCTAACAATTCTCAAGAAAATATTTGCCACAGGGTAGTGCTATTGGGAAAATAACAATCACTTAATTATGTAACACTTTGAAGGGGAAATAATTCTGTAGATATATAATGCCTTTTACTTACTATCCCAGTCCTTTGGCAATAAATATCATAAAAAAAATCGCTGCTCTGGAAAAAAAAAAAGAAACATTTATTAAATCATTTGTTCTAGATCATTCTAATTATCCATGAAGTTATAATACAATTGTCGATATGTGTTTCTGTCAATAAATAAATGGCAATATGATCCAAAAATATTTTTGGCATCTGGCTCCACAGTCATGGCATACGTGGCGATGGGATTTTTACAGTACAATATCTTAGCTAATTTTTCTATTTGATTAAATTATATTAAAAATATTTTTTCTTGTACTGCAGAGAACCTATTACAATGGATTTATTGTCATTTTTAATTAGATGCCATTCAACAACCTTTAATATGCACCCACACCATTCCCAATATTAGTGCCTCCGATTAGTATTGATATCTTTGACATGAAATTGACAGGGAATGGTGTGCTGTGAATAAGAGACACAGAGATCACGAGCGGCATAAAATTGGCATGAAAATATTTTTTCTTGTTTGGAAAAAAAATCTGAATGTGAAATAAGATTAAAGTTTGTTGGTAAAAATCAATTATTACATGAACTGGAAGCCTTGTTTTTAAAATATATACTCCTTAAAGTACCATTTTATTCTGAAAAGTACCAATGGGCCTCTTCTGCTCTCTCTGTAGATTCAGAGGCATATCTGCTAACTTCAGTGACAAAACCACATTATTTCTGCTTTATGTATTCCTATTCACCCGGCAGAACTAGCCTGGGAGAAGGATGTGCATTCTATCCCTTCTATACATCACCAACAGAAGCCAATTAAACTATTCAAATGTGAGAAGTTAAGCATGTGTGTAAATGTTTGTAAGATCAGAGCCTCCATTCTAATTAGTTATATCTTTTCCATCCCTCTTTGAAGGCATGTTGTATTAATTTTAATAGAATAAATGGGACCAGAGAGTAAAAGGTGTTATCGTGACCTTGTTACTGTACAACACCAATAGCTGTAAATTTGGGGTAAAACTGAAGGCTCAGTTATTACAACAGGCAGTGCGGTTGTACAGGTTTCACTGAGGCTACAATTTGAAGATGAGGGGAGACTGGTCCTAATTTAGCCTACAGGACTTTTATTACTGTTGATGATACATAAGAAGGAAAAATCCAGCTGAGTTTGCTGGGCTGACAGTTACAGAAAACTGTTTATTACTTGTAAAAGCCATTTAATCGAGAAATCATTGAGAGACGGACCCAGAAGCCCAGGGTGCTTTTTACTGAGTCACTTTTTGGAGTACAGCCCAGCTCAAAGGGCAGATGAGCACTTTAAATGCGTAAAGCCTTTTACTCTTTGAACTGTCAAAAAAATTACACCTAAGCCTTAAATGTAATCAACAGGCTACCTCAAGGGCATCAGTATCCAGTGGCTTAGTAGTCCTCACGGTTGCATTATTAGATCCAGGAGTGAATAATAGCTCCACATATAGTAAGTGTTCTGGGAATATGAATGCTTCTAATGTCAATTTCACATTTGGTGGAATATTTGTAATCCATTCAATGTCCCCTATAAAGAAAATATAGTAAAATAGTTTGCTTTATTATAAATAAATGCATTGGTTCATTTCAATTCTTACATTTTGACAGAATACATCAACTATGGATTATTGATAGTATTACTTGCAGAAGAAGTGTGATATATTTTTAAGGCAGAAT
Source organism: Trachemys scripta elegans (assembly GCF_013100865.1). Lineage (NCBI taxonomy): Eukaryota > Metazoa > Chordata > Testudines > Emydidae > Trachemys > Trachemys scripta. The sequence continues at coordinate 20,668,503 of NC_048300.1, forward strand.
TTATATAAATTCCATAACCTGTAATTAAATCATTAATGAATGAGATATTAATCTATAACTTCCTAATGTACAGAACTGTATTCTGAATAGTTTTATAGCTTTTCAGCCATTCAAAACCACTTTTATTCTATTATATATTTGTCATCTATGGATACTGTATCCAGAGCTAATAAAACAATGTAATTTCCCCCTAGATTTACTGGAGATGCAAAATTTAGTTAGATGTTTAAGCCCTCATTCTTCAACTTCCACTGCGGGAGCAGATCCCTGCATGCTCAGGGAGTACCACCAACATCACTGGAACTCTATGTGGTCCCACATGGAACAAGTTGCAGGAGGAGAGCGTTGGGTTTGAAATCCTCTCCTCCACCAATGTTTGGGGGCATTTCAGATCTAATGGTTCAGCCCATTATGCAGATGGGGTCCAATATAGATTTGGATTCAGGTTCAGACTCTGAATCCCCAGCCCATTGTTTTGGGTTGTTTAAGCTGGGGTTTTGGTGCTGGATAGCATCTCTATATCCCAATCCTTTTCTTCACTCTATAACATATAGAACAGTAAAATCTTGAAATCAATTTGTATGCTCACCTAGACTCCCCCCGCCCAGCTATTTATTTACTTAGGAAGTTTTAAGAGATTTACAAATCATTAAAAGAACAGGAGTACTTGTGGCACCTTAGAGACTAACAAATTTATTTGAGCATAAGCTTTCGTGGGCTACAGCCCACTTCTTCGGATGAATAGAATGGAACATATATTGAGGAGATATGTATACACATACAGAGAGCATGAAAAGGTGGGAGTTGTCTTACCAACTCTGAGAGGCCAATTAAGTAAGAGGAACAAAACATCACTGAACAAAAACATTGACCCAGGAACCTATCCTTGCAACAAAGCCCGATGCCAACTCTGCCCACATATCTATTCAAGTGACATCATCATAGGACCTAATCACATCAGCCACATCATCAGGGGCTCGTTCACCTGCACATCTACCAATGTGATATATGCCACCATGTGCCAGCAATGCCCCTCTGCCATGTACATTGGCCAAACTGGACAGTCTCTACGCAAAAGAATTAATGGACACAAATCTGACATCAAGAATCATAATATTCAAAAACCAATAGGAGAACACTTTAACCTGTCTGGTCACTCAATGACAGACCTGTGGGTGGCAATTTTGCAACAAAAAATGCTTCAAAAACAGACTCCAACGAGAGACTGCTGAGCTTGAATTGATATGCAAATTAGATACAATCAATTTAGGCTTAAATAGAGACTGGGAATGGCTGAGCCATTACAAACATTGAATCTATCTGCCCATGTAAGTACTCTCACACTTCTTAACAAACTGTGGGCTGCTGGAAGTGGCGCAGGCTGAGGGACATGCTGGCTGCCCTTCCTGCAGCTCCCATGGGCCTGGAGCAGCAAACCGTGGCCAGTGGGAGCCGCGATTGGCTGAACCTGCGGACACAGTAGGTAAACAAACTTCCCCAGCCTACCAGGAGCTTTCCATGAACAAGCGGCAGACCAGCTTTGAGAACCACTGACTTAGGCAACTGAAAACTCTGATGTTTTTGCAGAAAATAATTTAGAAATATCTGACAGGAGCATTGCATTTAATTCCTATATCAAGAAAGAAAATTAAATAAATATTAGACCCACTCAGCTCTTCTAATATTAACATGTTCTGACATCTTGTGGCAAGTCACTTAAGGGACACTGGTTAGGTTTAAAATTGTAATGTATATTCTTTCTCAGATACTCTTACTAAAATCAGAAGGGACCATCGTGATCACCTCCTGCACATTACAGGCCACAGAACCTCACCCACCCACTCCTGTAATAGACCCCTAACCTCTGGCTAAGTTACTGAAGTCCTCAAATCATGGTTTAAAGAGTTGAAGTTACAGAGAATTCACCATTTACACTACTTTAAATCTGTAAGTGACCCCATACCCCATGCTGTAGAAGAAGGCAAAACAAACAAACAAACAAAAAAACTACGGCCTCTGCCAATCTGACCCAGGGGAAAATTCCTTTCCGACTCCTAATATGATGATCCGTTAGACCCTGAGCATGTGGGCAAGACCCACCAGGCAGATACCTGGGAAAGAATTCTCTGTAATAACTCAGAGCCCTCCCCATCTAGTGTCCCGTCTCCAGCCATTGGGGATTTTTGCTACAAGCACTCACCGATGGGCCACACGCCATTGTAGGCAGTCCTGTCATACCATCCCCTCCATAAACTTATAAAGCTCAGTCTTTGCCCCACACTGCTGTCTTGTGAGGTTGCTCCAGAACTTCACTCTTCTGATGTTTAGAAACCTTCAACCAATTTCAAGCCTAAACTTGTTGACTGCCAGTTTATTTCCATTTGTTCATGTGTCCACACTGGCACTTAACTTAAATAACTCCTCTCCCTCCCTGGTATTTATCCCTCTTATGTATTTATACATAGCAGTCATATCTCCCCTCAGCCTTCTATTGGTTAGACTAAACAAGCCAAGCTCTTTGGGTCTCTTTTCGTAAGGTAGGTTTTCCATTCCTCAGATTATCCTCGCAGCCTTTCTTTGCACCTGTTCCAGTTTAAATTAATCTTTCTAAAACATGGGAGATCAGAATTGCACACAATACTCCAGAGGTCTCACCAGTGCCTTGTATAATGTCAATAACACTTCCCTATCTCTGATGGAAATACCTCACCTGATGCATCCTAGGATCACATTAACCTTTTTCACAGACGCATCATATTGACGGCTCATAGTCATCCTGTGATCAACCAATACACCCAGCTCTTTCTCCTCCACTGTCACTTCCAACTGATAAGTCCTCAGCTTATAGCAAATATTCTTGTTGTTAGTCCCTAAATGCATGATCTTGCACTTTGCACTATTAAATATCATCCCATTTCCAGTTTATAAGATCATCCAGATCTTCTTGTATGATAGTCTGGGTCCTCCTTGGTATTGGCAATACCTCCCAACTTTGTGTCATCTGCAAATTTATTAGTACACTCCCATTTTTTGTGCCAAGGTCAATAATAAAAATGTTAAATAAGACTGGTCCCAAGACTGATCCCTCCACTAGTAACCTCCCTCCAGCCAGACAGTTCACCTTTCAGTATGACCTGTTGCAGTTTTCCCTTTAACCAGTTCCATATCCACCTTTCAGTTCTCATATCAATCCCCATTTTCTCCAATTTAGCTAATAATTTCTCATGTGGAACTATATCAAATGCCTTTCTGACATCCAGGTAGATTAGATCTACTGCATTTTTTTGTCTAAAAAAATCAGTTATTGTCTCAAAGAAAGATATTAGTAACTTTGTTACTTAAATACAACAATTGAAACAACTGTAGAAAAATCTACAATTACTTTCTATCATTTAGGCCAGCAGTCTCAACCCACGGCCCACATGCGGCCAATAAGCACACAGTTGCAGCCCAGCTGTGTGCTAAAAAAAAATTCAAAATTTGCTGCTCTGGTCTGGCAAGGGGGAGGTAAGACAGCATCTTGCAGCCTGCACCAGCACTCCTGCCAGCAGTGGGCTGGTGAGCAGGGCCAGATTCACCTTTTGTGGGCCCCCATGGAGGCAATGGAGCATGGCGCGGGGAGATCAGTCCTGGAGTGAGGGGCCAGCCAGAGGCAATGGGGCATATAAGGGCACTATTTACAAACCGGCAGTTGCCAGATGCACAGTGGCCTGGCCCTGTGCTGCCAGCATGTCCCTTCCTCTCGGGGGCAGGCGCATGCCACACCACACAGCCTCCCCCGTCCAACACCCCCCGACTCCCTATGGCCAGAGCCCCCCCAGACCCACTATTCCCAGCACCCCCCAGACCCACCCACAAATGCACAGCACCCTGCACAACACCACCCCTGCCCACAGCCCCACCACAGATGCCCAGCACCCCCCCCACAGAACCCCCACTCCCTAATGCCCCAACACACACAGATCTTCCCCGCCCATTCAGAGCCCAGCACCCCCACCCCAGACTCCCCAGAGACCCACTCCCCCAAGCCCTGCCTCCTGGCCGCACTCACTGGCCCTGCTAGGAGGCGACTGTGTCTGCCAGGCTGAGCCGGCAATGCAGCCAGGGCTGGTCCCAGAGCCGGGAACCGCTCTGGCCCCTCAGGAGTGGCACGATCAGCGAGGCCAGGACCTGCCTTGGCCGGGGTCCCTCAAGATGCCCAGCTAAGCCCTCCACACTGTTCCCCTCTCCCCCCACCCATATACCTGGCTGAGACTGTCTGGGCTTCTGCACCAGTTCCAGGCGGCTCAGCTCAAGGGAGACAGGTGAGGGCCCATAGGTGGTGGGAAGCAGAGACTGCTCAGAGCTGGAGGTGCACTGGGGTCTGTCCAGGGGGCTGAAAGGAGCCCTCGGCCAACCAGCAGGCAGGCAGAGAGGAACAAGTGGTGGGCAGGGGGAGCCAGCGGGATCTCGGGGCGCAGTGCAAGCAGAGCAGGCTGGGGCCCCTTCTCAGCATGGGCCCAGCTCCATGGAGCCACTGGAGCCATTGTAAACCTGGCACTGCTGGTGAGTGCCGCAGGGGGGCAGGGGATGGGAGAGTGGGTCTGTGGGTATGTTTGTAGGGGGGGCTCTGGGCAGTGAGGAAGTGGAGTGCGCTGGGAACTAGAGGTTTGCCAGGATGCTGCAGCACCCCAGGTTTTAGGTGGGGCTCCGCTCCTGGGCTCTCTTCTCAAGTCCTGGCTGCCAGCCTGCGCCAGGAGCTCTGCTACTGGCCCAGTGCCGAGGGTCCCAGCTGTCCGTCCATGCACCATGGCACTTAGGTCCCAGTTGCCCGGCCATGTGCGGAAGCACTAGGGGTCAGGGTCCAGCTGCTGTCTGGCTGCTGCCTGGCCCCGTGAAGTCTGGGTCCAGTTGCCGGCTGCTGTCCGGCCCGTACCCAGGGCTCCGTTCCTGGCCCAACTCTGGGCAGGGCGCTGGGCATAGGGGACCGTGGGTGGTGTTAGGGGGCAGCGCTGTGGTTCTCAACCTGCGGCCCACAATGATAAACAGGTTGAGAACCACTGATTTAGGCTACTTACTTTTTGCAGTTCACCAAGCTTGGAACAGATCATTTAACTTTAGGAAAACATCCTAACCGCCCTTTCTTATCTTAATCATCTGTTAATCACTCTGTTTACAAACAAAATTCTGACAGAACTCATTACATTGCACTCTCAGGCTGCCTGCCTGAGGCTTGCAGTTTGGGAGGGGGCAATGCCCTCCCTTCTACCCTCCCCCCAAACTTCACCTAAGTGTAACTACTGACTCTACTCCTATTTACCAACCTAGACATGTCTATCAAGTCATTAAAGATAGACAGAGATACTAGGTTTTCGCAAATAAATGTACTTTGAGTACTGAATAAATGGCAACCAAACATCTAAGTGTTTGTCCTCTATCTGTATTGCTGGGCATAAAATTGATGCATTTTTCCATAACAACCTCCCATATTTTGGAATCATTCCTCTAGTTCTGGACTATTTTTCTTTTCCCAATGAGAAGCTATCACTGGTTTAGCGGTTACCAGCAGATGAGAAATTAATTTCTTTGAGTGTGCCCATTTCCAGTAGGAAGCCTCAGGAGGATTACCAATGGTGTCTGCAATATTTGGTTATGAATCCCATCCCAATACTCTGACACACTCTGACTTGTTTCCCTTACCCAACAAACAACTCCACTCAGCCTCAATGCCCTGTTCATTTTGTTCTCTCACAACTTTTTTCCCATGCTGCCCTCTTCTCATGGAACACTCCACTTCCTTTGCATAGCCTCCGAGAAACTTGCTAAGTAGATCTCCTGCTTATTCATTCTGTGCTTTTATCACATAATAAATAAAATAAATAAATAATAATAAGTCAAGCAAGGTTTTACTCCATTGTGCTGGGCAGTAGCCTTATTGAGTAACTATGTCACCTTATTGATATGGCCCCTGCCCTTCCTCCCTCTACCTCATCCTACTGTCTTTCCCCTCCTGTCACTACAAAATTAGGCCTCAGGCCTACCAGCTGATTCATGCAAGCAGACCTTAGTCCCTACATGGAATCCCAATGACTCCAACCTGCCTGTGCAAATCAGCTAGCAGGGTTGGTACCAGTCTAAGTTTCTCAGACTGGGAAATCTGATCCTTTATATTCCATGGGATGTGCCTGGCATGCTCTTGGGTACTAATAAAAGAATAATAATGTACTCATTTTATTTTCTATGTCTAGGCCCCTACCAAATTCATGGCCATGAAAAATGTGTCATGGACCATGAAATCTGGTTTCCCCCCGTGAAATCTGGTCTTTTGTGTGCTTTTACCCTATACTATACAGATTTCATGGGGGAGACCAGCGTTTCTCAAAATGGGGGTCCCAAGCCAAACGGGAGTTGCAGGGGGGTCACAGGGTTATTTTAGGGGGGGGTCACAGTGTTGCCACCCTTACTTCTGCGCTGCCTTCAGATCTGGGTGGCTGGAGAGCGGTGGCTGTTAACCGGGCACTCAGTTCTGAAAGCAGTGTCCTGCCAACAGCAGCGCAGAAGTAGGGGTGATAATACCACACCACACCACCCTTACTTCTGCACTGCTGCTGGTGACGGCTCTGCCTTCAGAGCTGGGATCCCAGCCAGCAGCTGTCACTCTCCACCTGCTCAGCTCTAAAGGCAGCGCCGCAGCCAGCAGCAGCGGAGAAGAAAAGATAGCAGTATCACAACCCTCCTACAATAACCTTGTGACTCCCTCTCCCGCCACACACAGCTCCTTTATGAGTCAGGACCCCTAAAATTACAACACTGTGAAATTTCAGATTTAAATAGCTGAAATAATGAAATTTACTATTTTAAAAATCCTATGACCTTTGAAATTGACCAAAATGGATCGTGAATTTGGTAGGGCCCTATCTATGGCCCAATAGTGTGGATTATATTTGCACAGAAGTACAAAGTCTAGACAATAGCTAATTAAAAGGTCGCTGAGAACAAGGGTACACTTGTTTTACTAGTGATTCGACTCAGGTAACAAACATCTTAACTGCTCTCTCTTAGATATCAGTTGCTGTAGGTTGGGTCACCAACAGGTATTTCAGTCTAAACCCAGTTCCATACCATCTACCCTGATCAACAGGGATCCTAGTTTTCCATGGTACAAAAATCAAAATTCTTCAGTAAAAAAAACCATAAAAGTCCATGTTTTTCTGCAATTAAAATGAAACGCTGAATTTTAGTTTCCCTAGGCACAATATATATAGGTATCGGTTGAACACAATATTTTATTGATATGTTTACAATTTTTAAGCAAGTTCGAAGCCTACCAGTGCCATCAATCATTATAATAAAATAAAATTAATCGAATGATCCAGTCATAGTGCATTGTTTCTTTACTGTTGTCAATGGCCTCACTGTTTCAGCCTCTTGTTTTCATTTCTTTTCAGTTTATGTTTAACTCTTTCCATATGTCCTATAATTGTCTGCCTTCAAACGTAATCTATAGCCTTGCTGCACACAGTATAGAACAGCGAATTACCATCAATGTGAAATTTGTCCTTGCCAAACTCAGTGACACAATCTTTAGGAGTGGTTTTTAAAGTTTTTGGCATCTTTTCATAACTTTAATTACTCCTGTCTGGAGACTGAAGTGATATTTGAGATGCATTAAAACATCAACTTCTATACGCCATTGAGTAACTTCTATATGCCGGAAGCAGTTTATTGGAGTATGTTTAGCTATGTAAATTTAAAGCATATTAAAAAATCAACCACAAGAGGGGGAGGTTGCACAGCATTGAATAAGTGACTGGTACTTCCAGTAAAATTTAATTAATAGTTAATATATGTTTTTATTTTTTCACAAAAAAATATGGAGCCGATGCATATTGCTCATTTAGTAATACAGGTGTTTTACAGAGACCCGTCTTTGGTAACTGTCCCCGCTAACAGGGCGTTCAGTGTATATGTGCCTACATAAGCATGTGCGCGCACTGTAGCTCAGTGGGCTAGTTTGCCTTTGCTATATTCACTGCTTTGCATTTTATTCTGCTTTGCATTATATTCAGCAGTAATGCAAGAAATCTACAGGCCTGCGTCCTGTAAGACATTAGCTTCAGCAAGTTAGCATAAGGCCTGAGGCCTATGAACTTTGAACAGATAAACTTTGCACAGATAAATGGCCCAACGGAAAACCCCAAGTATTTGGGGAGCGAAAATAAAGTTTAAGGGAAGTGTCCTGGCAATGAACTGAAGTACATAACAGGTACATGAGATACATCTAAGGCTAGTCTGCTTGCTTGCCTATATATCTTTTCTTATAAGTTTCTTATTTTCTTATAGATTTGATTATTTGTTTTACTATAATAGGGTTATAAGTTTATATTATATTTTGGCTGTAACACAAGGGACCTGCAGGCCACATCCTGTATGTTGAGCTAAGGCAAAGTTAGCATACATATGTTTGGGACCTTTCACCTAGATAGATGGTGATGAGCTAAAGCATAAGGTCCATGTATGGCTGTGACCTTTAACATAGAGGATGCGTTAAAGCAGGTTGGCATAGGGGCTTTCCTAAGTTCATACCCTTTTAAACTTAACAGTACACCACAACTTGGAACTTGAAAAGAACCGAGATAACCAGTGAGAACAGAAATAACAAATGTGATGCCTAACCACAAAAGGTCCATGGTAATGAATGGACGTATATGATGATAAGTTGAGATCACTGATATACTAACCTATAGGAAAAAGACAGTCCAACATTAGTAAGGTGAGGAAATACAAATAAGGAAAAGAGGAAAAATCCCCTACTGAATATGCATCAAACATAGTGGCCTCAGCATAATGTATTATAAAAGTGGCATCCCAGCCTAGGGCCGCTAGGAGAAAGAGATGTAGCCCTTGGGGGATGCCATTGGTGATGATGGGGAAGGTGATGTGATCAGGAAGATGATGGCTCACATTTCAGGTTGTTCTACAGGAGATGATGTGGGTACATGAATGTGCAGATGTACATTCTGTAGTATCTCTATCTATCTTACTGAGTTGGGGTGTTTGTGACTGTGTTAAATGTATTAATAAACTATATTTGTAAATATAACAGAGTTCCTATTGTGCGAGTGTTGCAACTTTACACATCAGAGTTCCCAATTACATAATAATTTAAATAATATTGGGCCTGATCTTGGGACAAGAACCTGTCAACCCTCAAAGTGATAACTGGGGATTCTTAAGTAATCAATATAATTAATACATAGTCTAAAGATCAGGCAACAGCACACACACACACAAGCACACATACACTTAAGGGCAACATTGTTCCCAGTCCCTCTGAAATTATATCAAGACGGGACAGGGTACAAGAAACCTCCTCTCCTTTCTATCCCCATGCAGGAGTCAGATACAGTAGCACCCTTTTGTCCTCAGCTACTGCACTAGCCTCTCCAAAGGGGGCATCGATGAAGAGAGGCAGAAAACAGGTCATACCTCTCTCCATACACATTCCCTTCCTAGGTATAGTGGGGAGAAGGTGCTGCGCACTCTCCGGTGGGCTGCTGTGCCCACACCTCCTTGCACTGGGAGGTACCGTGCTTGCTTGACATCACCGTGCCACCTCAGTGTGGGGCTTTGCCTTCAAGGCACATTATGTGTTCAGAAACGAATCCCATATATTAACGCATTGACGTCAAGGTTAAGAAATCAAACATTCCAACGTTAAGACTTCTACTGCAAGGTTAACTGCCATGTGGCACATTCTGTAATGGTACACGTTAAATAACCTTAGTACAATACTTAGAGGGTTACACTAACAAGGAAAACAAGTAGAGAACTACAAGATATGTGCAATGCATAGATGAGTTTTTGAAATGAAGCCAGAGACTTAGCAAGCTGCAAAAAGCCACCTTTTTTCAGCAGGCTGATTTTTCTACTGTCTGAGTTGCTTGGTACTACTACTACTGCTTGGTAGGGTGCCACAATACACTTGCCTTTTGGCTGAGGCTCAGAAGGGCCCTCATAGTTAAATGGATAGAATCCTTAGCTTGTTGCCACTTGTTGCCAATAGTGAAGCAGTAGATAGGGTACTGGACTGCGACTCAGGGGACCAGGATTCTATTCCTGGCTCTGGTGCTGACCATCTGTGTCACCTCTGGCAAATCACTCCACCTCTTTGTGCCTTTATTTCCTCTCCCACCCTTCGTCTATGTTGTCTATTTAGATTGTAGGCTCTTTGGCACAGGGAATATCTTCTCATATGCATTTGTACAGTACCAAGCACAATGGACCCTAATCTCAGTTGGGCCTTGACACTCAACTATAATATAAATACTGTAATGATAATACAGAGTCTTTGTAAAACATCCTTACAGAAGTTCCATGAAATATTAAAATAGTGCAGAACTGATAAGATAAATCTAGGATAATCAGATGAACTTACCAGTATATTCTTCAGGCAGTGGTGACAGCTGTAGTTCATCGGGTGTATTGTCACAACTTATGCTTGTGATTTCTACATAGAAAAGGGAGACTTATATAAAATACTGCAAAGGTAACATTTCCAGTGATTGTACAAGGTAAAAATAATTATTTAATATCAGTTGGTGGTAAACTATTTATTCTGTTGGATCTACAAAGCAGGGGACTGTGGATTCCATCAGCCTCTCCCCATGGTACTTCTCTTTCCTTCTGGCTAAGCAGGGGCTATGTTTCCCATCAGCCCCTTCCCTGATGCTGTTCTCCGGGCAGTGGCCAGGTAAGGGGAAAGGTCCTGAACCAGGAGGTGGCCAGGCTCTGTTTGGGAGCAGGAACTGCACAGCAGTAGGAGGCTGGAGGGAAACCCCAGGAACTGTGAACAGAGCTGCTTGTGGAACAGACTGTGAGTGCCGGACATTATAGTGGGGTGCAGGTCTGAGTGGGGCTTATGGGAGAACTGCAGCAGCTGGGCAGTGAACCAGGGCAGATGGGCCCCCATGAGACACTGTGGATATGTCTACACTGTGATTGAAACACCCACAGCACTCAGTCTCAGAGCCCGGCTCAGCTGACTTGGGCTCACAGGGCTCGGGTTATGGAGCCAAAAATAGCAGTGTGGATGTTCAGGCTCAGACAAGAGCCCAGGCTCTGAGACCCTCTCCCCTTGCAGGGCCTCATAGCCCAGGCTCCAGCTTGAACTGCAGTTTTATAGAACCCACAGCCTGAACCCCGTGAGCCCGAGCCAACTGACCTGGGCCAGACGCAGCCATGCCATGGGTCTTTTATGGCATTGTAGACATCCCTTCACTGAGCCTGGCTTGTAAACTCACATATGCTTGTTTGCTTGAATAGAGACTGGACTGGAGAAGGCGCGGCAGGTGCTAGGCCTGAAGAGCCCTGACTCTCAAGTGGACTGCCCCAGGGACCTCAACAGGAATCACTGTTGCTCAGTGCGAACTGTAAACTGTTTAAGCCTCTGTACCTAGGATAATTGCAACCTTTCCCCATTCCTTCCAATCCTAGCAAAAACCTTTCTCTTAGCCATGTGACTGAGGGGTCATTGGGGCCCACCGGGGCTTGCACCTACAAGGCCTAGATGCTGAATCACCTAGCATGCTTGCCTCTGAGACATGGCACAGTGAGCACACAACTGGCATCCTAGAGGTTTGGGGTACAGAGTAACCCCAGTAATTACATTATATATTGTTTACAAAAAAATCCACATTGTGTCCATCACTCTGGGTATCTTGGCATAATTTAGTTGGTTTAAAACAATACAATAAAATTCCTTTGAAATCAGGGGAAGACTCTGCACCAACCTAATTGCTTTGCACCAACCCAAGCCTGCTCCAAAAATATCTGCAATCAAAAATTGCCAACTTCAACAGAGAGACATGTAATACTAGGGATATGACAAGCTGGGGAAAGTCTAATCAAGAAACATGTTCTGCTCCATGCCCTGAAAATAGCAAGATTCAGGTTTCATTGACCCACTACCGAATCCCACAACCATTTGCTCCCTGTTTAGAATGTCCTGAATTAGCCCCTTGGAGTTCCACCCTGACAACTGGAAACAACAATCCACACTCATGCTCTGGTCCTGCACACATGTATGTGTGTGAGTAATCCCACTGAACTCAATGAGATTGTTCACATCTTAGATGTTGGCAGGACAAAGGTCTATGTCTTGAGAGCTGTGATGTAACAGGGACATGAATTCCAGGGTAGCTGGACCTTAGACCCTTTTTGGTCTCTGTAGATAATAATCAGTACCTTTAAAGCCTGGTACTATTCTGAAAAGTGTCTCTGTAAAAACGGCACCCTAGGCTTTTGTATCTCAGTGACTCAGGATCAAATGTGCGCAGCTTACAATGAAAGTGATGGTTTTTCATAGCTGTAAACTCAACCAAGCTCTCAGCATCAAGTGGGTTCTTTCCTCCATGTGCATTGCTGACAGCAGGAAAGGCGCTTCAGGGCAAATTGTATCCTCATGGTCACATATGCAACTTCATTGCCTTCCATGGGTTTGCACCCATGCAGTAGGTGCACTTTTCTCCCTTACCTGTCTCTCCCCACACTCTTGTTAGTAGCTGGTCAGAAAGGCAGCAGACTGCTATTCCCCTGCCATAGGTAGCTACTCCATAGGCTGCCTGCTGTCTTGTTGGGTAGGGATGACGGATGTGGCTTCCCAGAGGCCATTGCTCACTTTGGAAGGAGGGATTGTGGATGCAGGAACAGCTCAGAGAGCTGTGGACTGCCACAGGCTCTGGGATTTGTATTAATTTTTTCCTCTATTCAAATAATATGTAAGGATTAAATGCATTGCTTTAGCACAAAGAACAACATCTTCCCATTGTTCTTTAGCACAAAGAACAACATCTTCCTACCTCTAGTGGCTCCTGACCAGGCCAGTCAGAGACAGGGGGAAAGGATTTCTTGTAGTCCAACTGTTCTGCAGCCCTGGGCACCAAAACAGTGTTGGGGCTCATGGTACAGAATTTACTCTTATGGTCGCTGCTTCTATTCCCCAGGGCTTTGTTTAATGGATAGTCTAGATTTTTGCTTTGTTTAAGATTGCAGCAGATCCAGAGCCTGGGATTTTAAGTCTCTTGATGCCACCCAGCTCCCCATATGTCTATCCTTCTACAAGGCACTGAGTACAGGCCTGAGCCTATGGGGACACTCAGCAGAACTCCCATGGAGTCTTATGGGGGATCGGGTACACAATTAATAATTAGTTCTCTCTGTTTTGGTATTTCTTCCCCTACCCTCCACTGTTCCTTTTCTTCTTAAGACTCCACTCTATTACCCTTCATCTACTGCTGTGACCTAAAAGGTCCTGCTTCAAGCCATTTGTCACCTTATCCTTATTAAAATTACCACTGGATCCTATGCTAATGGTCCAAAATGCTACTGTAACATTGCATGAAAGCCAAAGAAGTTACTTATATCTGTGGTGGGAGAATAGGGCTCTTATAGCATGTTTAGAAGGGTAAATGAAGGGGAGGTTTCATTATGGCTTGATTTTTAGGTCTAAATCAGGGGTGAGCAAACTTTTTGGCCCGAGGGCCACATCTGGGTATGGAAATTGTATGGTGGGGCATGAATGCTCACAAAATTGGGGGTTGGGATGCAGGAGGGTGTGAGGGCTCCGGCTGGGAGTGTAGGCTCTGGGGTGGGGCTGGGGATAAGGGGTTGGGGGTGCAGGAGGGTGCTCTGGACTGGGACCAAGGGGTTCAGAGGGCAGGAGGGGGATCAGGGCTGGGGCGGGGGTTGGGGTGCAAGAGGGGGTCAGGGGTGCAGGCTCTGGGTGGTGCTTACCTCAAGCAGCTCCCAGAAGCAGCAGCATGTCCCCCCTAGAGCTCCTACGCAGAAGCACAGCCAGGCAGCTCTGCACGCTGCACCATCCACAGGCGCCACCCCTGCAGCTCCCATTGGCCGCAGATCCCACTCCAAGCTTCAGACCCCACTCCCCGGCGGGAGTTTGAGGGCCAGATTAAAACTTCTAGAAGGCCGGATGTGTCCCCCGTGCCATAGTTTGCCCACCCCTGATCTAAATTCTGCTCTTAGACATACTGCTCAGCACCCATCACCTTGGATGGATGGATGGAACTTGGCCCTTAGTTGTGTTTACACAGGCAAGACCTACAACTAGACTATGGTTGATTCATTAGCATAAAAATGCCATTTAAAACAAAAAAACTTCTGTAGCCCCTCAGCATGGAGATGTTATAAATGGAGACGCATGGAAAGGCAGGATTTTTCAATGTACTGGAAAAATCCTGATGGAAACCTGAATGAATGACACTGTTGTTGCTCCTTTTCATACAGCAGTATGCTGGAAAGCAGCTTCAATTGAATTGATCATTATATACAGCACATATCAAATACAATGTCACCACCCCATATAAGCCAATAAAACAACATTAACAGGGAATCCAAAGTTACAACAGATCCTAACTTTACAACTTCTTAAATTGTTTTCACGCTCCACTGCAGTCTAGGTATCTTATTGAATCATAGAATCATAGAAATGTAGGACTGGAAGGGACCTCAGTAGGTCATCTAGTCCAGTCCCCAACACTGAGGTAGAACTAAGTATTATCTATACCATCCCTGACAGGTGTTTAACATGCTCTTTAAAAACCTCCAATAATAGCGATTCCACAACTTCCCTTGGTAATTTGCTCCAGTTAGGAAGTTTTTCCTAATGTCTAACCTAAATCCCCCTTGTTGCAATTTAAGCCTCATTACTTCTTGTCCTATTCTCAGTGGATGAGGAGAACAATTTATCACCCTCTTCATAACAGCCTTTTATGTACTTGAAGACCATTACCATGTCCCCCCCACCCCAGTCTTTTCTTCTCCAGATTAAACACACACATTGTTTTCTATCTTTCCTCATAGGTCATGTTTCCTAGACCTCTCATCATTTCTGGACTTCCTCCAATTTATCCATATCTTTCCCAAAGTATGGTGCCCAGAACGGGACACAATACTCCAGTTGAGGTCTTTTCAGTGCTGAGTGGAAGAATTACTTCTTGTGCCTTGCTTACAACACTCCTGCTAATGCATCTCAAAATGATGTTCGCTTTTTTTGAAACAGTATTACATTGATGACTCCTATTTAGTTTGTGATCCACTATCACCCCCAGAATCTTTCCTGCAGTATTCCTTCCTAGACAGTAATTTCCCATTTTGTATTTGTGCAGTTGATTATTGCTTCCTAAGTGTAGTACTTTGCTTTTGTCCTTATTTAATTTTATCCTATTTATTTCAGACCATTTCTCGAGTTTGTCAAGATCATTTTGATTTCTAATTCTGTCCTCCAAAGCGTTTGCAACCCTCCCAGCTTGGTATCATCCTCAAACTTGAAATGTACTCTCTGTGCCATTATCAAAATCATTTATGAAGACATTGAATAGAACTGGATTCAGGACAGATCCTTGAGGGACCCCACTCAATATGCCCTTCGAGCTTGTCTGAACCATTGATAACTACTCTCAGTATGATTTTCCAACCAGTTGTGTACTCACATTAAAGTAGGTTAATCTCTAGACTATATTTCCCCAGTTTATTTATGAGGTCGTATGAGATAGTGGGCCAGCACCAGCTGTAAATACAAGACAACTATCTAAAAATATTGAAAAGAATTTGTAAAAAGTCACTGTCAATTCCAAAGAATTAAGTAGTGGTTCTAGGCAAGGGCAGTAGGAAAATCAGAAGTTTGTTTGGATAGTCTTAAGAAGTCACTGACTGTTTTTCATATCTCACTGAATGTATTTTTTAAACTCTGCAAGATCATATAACTGACATGAATTTAGTAAAGGAAACTTTCAGGAAAATGTATGCACAGTGCTCAGTTTCAATAACAGCAGCAGCACTAGACTCACAACCCTTTGTAGAAGCTATGGTACTTACGTTGTGCATCAAGACAGAAGAACGAAACCCAACCAAGAAGGACAAAACAGAGTGATCTGGAAACTTCCATGAGCTTCTTGGATGAGAAGTCCTAGCACAGGGAAGAATGAATGACCATTTCTCCTGTGTGTCCTTGGTACAGAAGCATTTGTTTTGGTGTGTCAGAACTCCATTAATAATATCAGTTGGGATTCTCTGGTGAGAATAGACAGAAATACTTATGAAAAGATGACTCAGAGGCAATAAGTGAAATTTATAACCTGTTTACCAGTCTCTAGAACTGAGATCAAAGTCCCTCTGGGCAGTACAATTCAAATCAACCAGGAAATGCCTTGCTGCTATATAGTAGTCTATGTAATACAGTCACCGTTTCATTATTTTTTCATTTCACTTTATTTAATGTAGATATCAAGCCGCAAATATTTAGGCTGATTCAATACCTCCAAGATGCCTCACTCATATAGAGGTGAGCTAGTCATCCCCTTGTAAGAGGAAAAGCATCAGGTTCAGTGTTGCTCTATGGAGGATGAGCAATATTGTCCTCAGACTCATAGAGTGTAAGGCCAGCAGGAACCACCAGATCATTTCTGACCACTTGTATATCACAGGCCACCAGCATCACCCGGCCCCTGCGCACCAAGCCCAACAACCAGATTTAGATCAAAGTAGTAGAGCCCTCAAGAGACCAAACTGCTGTGTGCCACAGGCAGAGAACAGGAGGGACGGAGGTGCACCAATGCCCAAGGCCCCTGCAAAGGCAGGGAATTGATTAAGTGAGGTATTAGGTATACCTTTGTAATCTGATAACAATGCTGGGACATCTCTTTCCAGCTGCACAGAAAAAGGCAGGGAATTCTCACTAGGGAACCACTAGTTACTATAAGGCCTGGACAGACAATGAGTTTGAAACATAGCTGGAATCTCAGTGTGTTCCAGCAGCCATATTTTGAGAACAGTTTCTTCTTTCTCTGTATCTGGCAATGGAAGCACATTTAGTTCAACAAAATTATATTCCTTTGACCAGATTCTCTCCTCCAAAGGCAAATGAGACACATTGCAGGGTTCAAGTAGACTTTCCAAAGACTATATTTTAAAGTGGCTCATTTGTTTGTGTAGCTTGTTTATTCCAATAGTTTTGGGAGGTTTGATAATATGCTCACTATATCCTTAATACACCTCTACCCTGATATAATGCAACCCGATATAACATGAATTCGGATATAACACGGTAAAACAGTGCTCTGGGGGGGCAGGGCTGCGCACTCCGGCAGATCAAAGCAAGTTTATAACGCGGTTTCACCTATAACGCGGTAAGATTTTTTGGCTCCCGAGGACAGCATTATATGGGGGTAGAGGTGTACAAGAGAGAGACTTCTAATGGCAAATCAATGATATCACAACCAAATAATCAGGTTCTTCCTTGTTTGGTTTCGGTGTTGTTTTGTTACCATGAGTACAAGCATCATTAGTGTAATTTCTATTAATTTTTAACATGCACAATATTGTGCTTGATGGATATAAAAAGGAATTTTTCCTACCCATGCATAATTGAAATGACATGAGCTATTTATAAACCATCAACCTTATAAAAACAGTTCAAAGATCACTGTAATACCTTCTGAGCAAAGGCCATGTTACATTTCAGAATTGTTTCCATGTCAGAGCCTATTTTTTATAGAAATATATTCATGCAATAAATTAACAGAAAGACACACACTGATTTCACTGTGCTTTAGAGCAGTCCCAAAAGCATCAATGTCAGTTTATACCTCAGGAAATCATTTTGCGGAAAGCAATCCTAATTCTGTAATAAAAGAAATAATCTGTGGGAATTTACAGATTTATGAAAGGGAAAAAGATGTGTGATCCCTATCTATATGAGATGGAAATAGGAGACAGACTTGTTGAAAGTCTCTGGGTAAGGATAAAAGAGGTAAAAAACAAGGGTGATGTCATGGTAAGGCTCTACTATAGACCACCTAACCAGGAAGAAGAGGTGGATGAGGCTTTTTATTACACAACTAACAAAATCATCCAAAGCACAGGACTTAGTGGTGATGGGGGACTTCAACTATCCAGACATCTGTTGGGAAAATTATACAGCAGGGCACAGATCCAACAAGTTCTTGGAATACATTGGAGACAATTTTTTATTTCAGAAGGTGCAGAAAGCAACTACTGGAGAGGCTGTTCTAGATTTGGTTTTGACAAATAGGGAGGAACTGGTTGAGAATTTGAAAGTAGATGGCAGCTTGTGTGAAGGTTATCATGAAATGATAGAGTTCATGGTAGAAGGAATGGTAAAAAGGAAAACAGCAGAATAAAGACAATGGATTTCAAGAAGGCAGATTTTAGCAAATTCAGGGAGTTGGTACGTAATGTCCCATGAGAAGCAAGTCTAAGGGAAAAAACAGTTCGAGAGAATTGACAGTTTTTCAAAGAGACATTAAGGACACGAGCAAATTATCCCACTGTGTAGGAGAGACAGGAAATATGGCAAGAGACCATCCTGGCTTAACCAGGAGATCTTCAATGATCTGAAACTCAAAAAAGAGTCCTACAAAAAGTGGAAACTAGGTCAAATTATGAAGGATGACTATAAACACACAACACGAGCATGTAGGGACAAAATTGGGAAGATCAAGGCACAAAATGAAATTAAACTAGCTAGAGACATACAGAGTTAACAAGAAAATATTCTACAAATATATAAGATGCAAAAGGAAGACCAAGGACAGGGTATGTCCATTACTCAATGAGGGGAGAAAGACAATAACAAAAAATGTGGAAATAGCAGAAGTGCTAAATGACATTTTTTTTCAGTTTTTACCAAAAAGCTTAGTAGCAATTGGACGTCTAACATAGTGAACACCAGTGAAAATGAGGTAAGATCATAGGGAAAGAAGAAGTTACAAATTATTTAGACAAGTTACATGTCATCAAGTCAGCAGGGCTTGATGAAAAGTATCCTAGAATACTCAAGGAGCTGATTGAGGAGATATCTGAGCCATTAGCAATTATCTTCGAAAACTCATGGAAGATGGGAGGGATTCCAGAGGACTGGAAGAGGGCCAATATAGAGCCAATCTATAAAAAATGGAATAAATACAACCTGTGGAATTATAGACCAGTTAGTTTAACTTCAGTACCCAGAAAGATAATGGAGTAAATAATCAAGCAATCAATTTGCAAACACCTAGAAGATAATAAGATAAGTAACAGTCAACATGGATTTGTCAAGAACAAATCGTGTCAAACCAACCTAACAGCATTCTTTGACAGGGTAACAAGCCTTGGGTATGGGGAAAGTGATAGATGACTTTAGTAAGGCTTTTGATACTGTCTCGCATGACCTTCTCATAAACAAACTAGGGAAATACAACCTAGATGGAGTTACTATAAGGTAGGTGCAAAACTGGTTGGAAAATCATTCCCAGAGAATAGTTATTAGTGGTTCATGGTCAAACTGGCAGGGCATAACGAGTGGGGTCCCACAGGGATCAGTTCTGGCTCCGGTTCTGTTCAATATCTTCATCAATGATTTAGAAAATGGCAGAGAGAGTACAATTATAAAGTTTGCGGACTATATCAAGTTGGGAGGGTTTGCAAGTGCTTTGGAGGATAGGATTAAAATTCAAAATGATCTGGACAAACTGGAGAAATGGTCTGAAGTAAATAGGATGAAATTCAATAAGGAGAAATGCAAAGTACTACACTTAGGAAGGAACAATCAGTTGTACACATACAAAATTGGAAATGACTACCTAGGAAGAAGTACTGCAGAAAGGGATCTGGGAGTTATAGTGGATCACAAGCTACATATGAATCAATAACGTACACTGTTGCAAAAAAGTGAACATCATTCTGGGACGTATTAGCAGAAGTGTTGTAAGCAAAACATGTGAAATGATTTTTCCACTCTACTCCAGGCTGATTAGGCCTCAGATGGAATATTATGTCCAGTTCTGGGCACCATATTTCAGGAAAGAAGTGGACAAATTGGAGAAAGTCCAGAGAAGAGTGACAAAAATGATTAAAGGTCTAGAAAACATGACCTGTAAGGAAAGATTGAAAAAAATGGGTTTGTTTAGTCTGGAAAAGAGATGACTGAGGGGGGACATGATAACAGTTTTCAAGTAATAAAAAGTTGTTACAAGGAGGAAGATGAAAAATCGTTCGCCCTCACCTCTGAAGATAGGACCAAAAGCAGTGTGCTTAAATGGCAGCAAGAGAGGTTTAGGTTGGACATTAGAAAAAACTTCCTGTCAGGGTGGTTAAGCACTGGAACAAATTGTCTAGGAAGGTATTAGAATCTCTGTCAGTGGAGATTTTTATGAACAGGTTAGACAAACACCTGTCAGGAATGGTCTAGTTATTACATAGTCCTGACTTGAATGCAAGGGTGTGGACTAGATGACCTATTAGGGTTGCCAACTGTCTAATTGCAGAAAACTGAACACCCTTGTCTCACCCCTTCCTGAGGCCCCATCCCTTCACTGCCCCTTCTCCTAGGCCCCACCCCTGTTCACTCCATCCCCCCTCCCTCAGTCACTCGCTCATTTTCACCAGGCTGTGGCAGGGGGTTGGGATATGGGAGGGGGTGAGGGCTCTGGCTGAGGGTGTGGGCTCTGGGGACCATGGATGAGGGGTTTGGGGCTGGGGCAGCGGGTTGGGGTGCAGGAGGGGGTGTGGGCTTCAGGAGGGAATTTGTGTGCAGGAGGGGATTCCAAGCTGGGGTAGGGGAAGGATGGTCTCTTGCCATATTTCCTGTCTCTCCTACGCAGTGGGATAATTTGCTCTTGTGTCCTTAATGTCTCTTTGAAAAACTGTCAATTCTCTCGAACTGTTTTTTCCCTTAGACTTGCTTCTCATGGGACATAACCTACCAACACCCTTTTCAGCTGGGTGTTCCGGTCAAAAACAGGACACCTGGCGACCCTATGGCCTATTGAAGTCCCTTCTAATCCTACACTTCTATATTTCACTATGGGTATGCTCCAACTGCCTGAAACTGGATTGCAAGTAGTGTCCATTGGCCTGCATCTGCACCCCTGCTGTTCTTGCACTCCACACTGAGGATATCAGGCATGGAGCGAACCGACTGCCTCTCCAATTTCTTCTCTACCACGAATCCAGTCATGATCCAAAGCAAAAGAGAAGGAGGGTGGATATGGACCACACATCTTGAAGAATTCTGGTTATAATAAGGTAAGTAAGTAACTTCCCTTTCTTCTTTGAGTATTGGTCTCTATGTTTATTCCCCAGTGGGTGACTGACAAGCAGCATTCGGGAGGGTGGGGGGTGGCGGTGCAGGGATGCAGGTGGTATAGTTGCTTGCAGGACCACTGTCCCAAAGGATACATCTTCAGTGGGATCCTGGATCAAGGAATATTGTCTCATAAACGTGTGGATGGAGCTTCCATTGCTGCCCTGCAAATATCAAATGGGTACCTCTTGAAGTGATGGTACTGACAGAGGCAGAAAGTTATATGGGCCCGTGGTGCCCAGGCTCCGGGAATATTCAGGACCCGGGGGCCCAGCTCCACCAATGTTTGGAGCCTGCCTACTGAGCCCTGAGCAGCCCCTGGCCCTTGCCTGCCAACCCTGCGTGCCTCCCCTGGGCCCTGGAGCATCCCTGCCGCAAGTGGGTGGCTGCCCTGGAGCTACATGCTGCACTCCCTTGCTGCTGCCGGCGGCCGCTGCTGCCTACAACATAAGAGTGGCGCCGGCAGCAGGCTGAGGCAGCTGCTGCACCTGAGGAGGGGCGGAGGTGCACCCATGATTGGCAGCCCTCCCCTCCCCCGGCACCCACCGGGCGGCGATGCCTAGGGGGCTTCTGGGAGACAGAGTCTGGACCTCACCTAAGCAGCTGCTAGGGTTTGGGTGAGTGTCTGATCGTGTGGTCCTCTCCCCCCTCCCCTGCCACCACTCCTGCCCCACGCTGGGCAGGGGGAATCCCCATCCCCCATGAGGCTATGGTGAGGGGCAGCAGTCTGCAGCAGATGAGGAGGCCATGTGTGATGGCCTGGGCCCGTAGGAGAACTTGCAGTGACGCTGTTGGGTGAATGTGCTGCCGGGGGGGGTTGGGGGGTTCCTCCCCTGGAGCTCACTGCTGCCGACGGGAATAGGGCTTGGGGGGTCTGTGGAGTCTTCCTCTCTGGCCCCAGCCCCGGGGCAACCTGCTTTCACCCCAAACTCCTCATCCCCAGCCCCATCCCACCCCAGAGCCCGCACCCACAACCAGAGCCCTCACTCTCCCTGCACGCCAACCCTCCGCCCCACCCTGAGCCCCCTCCTGCACCATGAACCCCTCATCCGCAGCCCCACCCTGCAGACCTCAAACCCACACCCCAACCCTCTGCCCTAGTCCTGAGCCCCTCCCACACCCCAAACCCCTCATCCCCAGCCCCACCCCAGAGCCTGCATCCCCAGCCAGGGCTCTCATCCCCCCACGCTCCCCCACATTGTGCAATATAGGGAAACTGTTAAACACTTACTGTTTCCAGTCCATTTTTACATTATTTTTAAAAATAATTACAAGGCAGGTGTGGGTGGGTGTGGGAGGGGAGGGGGCAGGACTTGGACGCATTCTGGGCACCATCAAAAATTATACAAACCTGCCACCCCTGGGTACTGAGGCTGCCTGAACTCTCAGAGTGAGCCCTTACCCTGTGCAGCAGAGGAGGCTGGGGTAAGGGGGAGGGATAGCTCAGTGGTTTGAGCATTGGCCTGCTAAACCCAGGGTTATGAGTTCAATTCTTGAGGGGGGCCACTTAGGAATCTGGGGCAAAAATCAGTACTTGGTCCTGCTAGTGAAGGCAGGAGGCTGGACTCAATGACCTTTCAGGGTCCCTTCCTGCTCTAGGAGATAGGATATCTCCATATATATATAACAGAATAGGATACAGCTAGAGATACTCTGAGGCCTGGTCTACACTACGGGTTTAGGTCGACTTTAGCAGCGTTAAATCGAATTAAGCCTGGACACGTTCACACGACGAAGCCCTTTCTTTCGACTTAAAGGGCCCTTTAAACCGGTTTCTTTACACCACCTTCGACGAGGGGATTAGCGATAAAATCGGCCTTTGCGGGTCGGAATTGGGGTAGTGTGGACGGAATTCGACGTTATTGGCCTCCGGGAGCTATCCCACAGTGCTTCATTGTGACCGCTCTGGACAGCACTCTCAACTCAGATGCACTGACCAGGTAGACAGGAAAAGACCCGTGAACATTTGAATTTCATTTCCTGTTTACTCAGCGTGGAGAGCACAGGTGACCACGCAGAGCTCATCAGCACAGGTAACCGTGATGGAGTCCCAGGATCGCAAAAGAGCTCCAGCATGGACCGAACGGGAGGTACGGGATCTGCTCACCATATGGGGAGATGAATCAGTGCTAGCTGAACTCCGTAGCAGTAAAAGAAATGGCAAAGTATTAGAAAAAGTCTCCAAGGCCATGAAGGACCGAGGCCATAACAGGGACACACAGCAGTGCCGCGTGAAAATTAAGGAGCTACGGCAAGCCTACCAGAAAGCCAGAGAAGCAAATGGAAGGTCCAGGGCAGAGCCGCAAACTTGCCGCTTCTACGCGGAGCTGCATGCCATTCTAGGGGGTGCAGCCACCACTACCCCAACCATGTGCTATG
The DNA here is from genome assembly GCF_013100865.1 of Trachemys scripta elegans. Classification (NCBI taxonomy): domain Eukaryota; kingdom Metazoa; phylum Chordata; order Testudines; family Emydidae; genus Trachemys; species Trachemys scripta. The sequence continues at coordinate 20,692,021 of NC_048300.1, forward strand.
ACTCAGTCAATGGAGAAACACACAGGGAAGAGGGTTCGGGGAACGAGGAAAATGAGGATGGAGGTAATGTAGGTAGCTCACAGCAGCAAGGAAGCAGAGAAATCGGTTTCCCCAACAGCCAGGATATGTTTGTCACCCTGGACCTGGAACCAATAACCCCCGAACTCACCCAAGACCCTGAGGGCACACAGGAGACCTCTGGTGAGTGTTCCTTTGTAAATATTACACATGGTTTAAAAGCAAGCGTGTTTAATGATTAATGATTAATTTGCCCTGGCACTCGCGGCCAGTACAGCTACTGGAAAAGTCTGTTAACCCGTATGGGGATGGAGCAGAAATCCTCCAGGGACATCTCCAGAAAGCTCTCCTTCATGTATTCCCAAAGACTTTGCAAAAGGTTTCTGGGGAGGGCTGCCTTATCCCGTCCGCCATGGTAGGACACTTTAGCACGCCAGGCCAGTAGCACGTAGTCTGGAATCACTGCATAACAAAGCATGGCAGCGTATGGTCCCGGTGTTTGCTGGCATGCAGACAACATCCATTCCTTATCTCTCTTTGTTATCCTCAGGAGAGTGATATCATTCACGGTCACCTGGTTGAAATGGGGTGATTTTATTAAGGGGACATTCAGAGGTGCCCGTTCCTGCTCTTCTGAACAGAAATGTTCCCCGCTGTTAACCACGCGGTGGGGGGAGGGGTGAAGTGATCATCCCAGAGAATCGGGTGTATGTGTGGGGGGGTGTTTTACTTGGGCTTGTGCTGCATGTTAACCCGGAAACCGCAGCCCCTCCTTTTACATTGAAAACCCATTTTAAATGGCCAACCCAATTCATCCTTGATATGGGAAATGCGCTGCTGTTTGAAACCATTCCCACATGTTAAGAAGGTTAAAAAAGCTAAAAGACTGAGGATTACCATGGCTGGCTGCAAGCCGAAATCTGTTGCCTGGCACTGCGTGAGTGATCTCTAATACCAAACTGGCAGGCAGAGGAAAAATGCGACCTTGTAACGAAAGAGTGTACCCATTGTTCTCTAAAATGTGTCTTTTTTAACCACCTCTCCCTTCTCCTCCACCAGCTGCAAATGTTTCTCCTTCGCAGAGGCTAGTGAACATTAGAAAGAGAAAACGGAGGACGCGGGACGATATGTTCACGGAGCTCCAGATGTCCTCCCACGCTGATAGAGCACAGCAGAATGCGTGGAGGCAGTCAATGTCAGACATGAGAAAAGCACAATATGAACGAGAGGAGAGGTGGCGGGCTGAAAAGAGCAAGTGGCGGGCTGAAGATGATAGGTGGCGTCAGCTTGCAGACAGAAGGCAAGAGTCAATGCTCCGTCTGCTGGAGCATCAAACTGATATGCTCCAGCGTATGGTTGAGCTGCAGGAAAAGCAGCAGGAGCAGAGACCGCCGCTACAACCCCTGTGTAACCAACAGCCCTCCTCCCCAAGTTCCATAGCCTCCTCACCCAGACGCCCAAGAACACGGTGGGGGGGCCTCCGGCCACCCAGTCACTCCACCCTAGATGATTGCCCAAGCATCAGAAGGCTGGCCTTCAATAAGAGTTAAAGTTTTAAAATGCAGTGTGTCCTTTTCCATCCCGCCTCCCCTACCCATCCCAGGCTACCTTAGCAATTATCCCCCTACTTGTGTGAGGAATTAATAAAGAATGCATGAATGTGAAATAACAATGACTTTATTGCCTCTGCAAGCGGTGCTCGAAGTGGGGAGGGGAGGGTGGGGTGGTTGGTTTACAGGGAAGTAGAGTGAACCGGGGGGGGGGGGAGCGGAGGGTTCATCAAGGAGAAACAAACAGAAGTTTCACACCGTAGCCTGGCCCGTCACAAAACTGGTTTTCAAAGCTTCTCTGATGCGCACCGCGCCCTGCTGTGCTCCTCTAACCGCGCTGGTGTCTGGCTGCGCGTAATCAGCGGCCAGGCAATTTGCCTCAACCTCCCACCCCGCCATAAATGTCTCCCCCTTACTCTCACAGATATTGTGGAGTGCACAGCAAGCAGCAATAACAATGGGGATATTCTTTTCGCTGAGGTCTGAGCGAGTCAGTAAGCTGTGCCAGCACGGTTTTAAACGTCCAAATGCACATTCCACCACCATTCGGCACTTGCTCAGCCTATAGTTGAACAGATCCTGACTCCTGTCCAGGCTGCCTGTGTACGTCTTCATTAGCCATGGCATTAAGGGGTAGGCTGGGTCCCCAAGGATCACGATAGGCATTTCAACATCCCCAACGGTTTCTTCCCGGACCAGAAAGTAAGTCCCTTCCTCCAGCTTTCGAAACAGACCAGAGTGCCTGAAGATGCGAGCATCGTGTACCTTTCCCGGCCATCCCACGTTGATGTTGGTGAAACGTCCCTTGTGATCCACCAGGGCTTGCAGCAGCATTGAAAAGTACCCCTTACGGTTTATGTACTCGGTGGCTTGGTGCTTCGGTGCCAAGATAGGGATATGGGTTCCGTCTATGGCCCCACCACAGTTTGGGAATCCCATTTCAGCAAAACCATCCACTATTGCCTGCACGTTGCCCAGAGTCACTATCCTTGATATCACCCGGTCTTTCATTGCCCTGGCAACTTGGATCACAGCAGCCCCCACAGTAGATTTGCCCACTCCAAATTGATTCCCGACTGATCGGTAGCTGTCTGGCGTTGCAAGCTTCCACAGGGCTATCGCCACTCGCTTCTCAACTGTGAGGGCTGCTCTCATCCTGGTATTCTGGCACTTCAGGGCAGGGAAAAGCAAGTCACAAAGTTCCATGAAAGTGCCCTTACGCATGCGAAAGTTTCGCAGCCACTGGGAATCGTCCCACACCTGCAGCACGATGCGGTCCCACCAGTCTGTGCTTGTTTCCCGGGCCCAGAATCAGCGTTCCACGGCATGTACCTTCCCCAGCAACACCATGATTTGCACATTGCTGGGGCCCGTGCCTTGTGAGAGGTCTATGTCCATGTCAATTTCCTCATCACTCTCTTCGCCGCGCTGCAATCGCCTCCTCGGCTGGTCCGGGTTTCGCCTTGGCATGTCCTGGCTCTGCATATACTCCAGGACAATGTGTGTGGTGTTCATAGTGCTCATAATTGCCGCGGTGATCTGAGCGGGCTCCATGATCCCAGTGCTAGCTATGGCACCTGGTCTGAAAAAAGGTGCGAAACTAGTATCTGACGGACCAGGGGAAGGAGGGAGGGAGGGAGGGCGGGCCGAGTGACGACATGACGTACAGGTACAAGGAATTAAAATCAACAAAGGTGGCTGTGCATCAGGGAGAAACACAAACAACTGTCACACAGAATGGTCCCCCCAAAGATTAAACTGAAAACCCTGGGTTTAGCAGGCCGTTGATTTGACGGAGGGAGGGGGAAGCAAATGAATACAGAACAAATCTATTTTTTACATCTTAAGACGACGGTGCAGCATGACTGATAGCCCTCGGCATCTTCTGGGTGCTTGGCAGCAAATACTGGGCGCTTGGCAGTTAGTGTACTACAATGGCCTTCAGGCCTATTGCACGATCTGCTGCTCAGGGAAGACTCTGCTAATGTGCGATGATCCAACTTGTAATAGGATGGTTATCAGTCGTAATACACCATCTACTGCCAAAAGGCAAAAGGCAAGGGGGGCTGGTGCAATGCAGCCCTACGGCTACCAGCCCCACAGCTGCCAGCACCCAGATCGCCGATGAAGGCTACCAATCATGCTGCACCATCTACCGCCAAAAGGCAGTTAGCTGCTGCTGCTGTGTAGCAATGCAGTCCCACGTCTGCCGGCACCCAGATGACATATGGTGACGGTGAGCTGAGCGGGCTCCATGTTTGCCGTGGTATGTTGTCTGCACAGGTAACCCAGGTAAAAAGGCGCGAATCTATTGTCTGCCGTTGCTCTGACGGAGGGGGAGGGGCCTGACGACATGTACCCAGAACCTCCCGCGACACTGTTTTGCATCATCCGGGCATTGGGATCTCAACCCAGAATTCCAATGGGCGGCGGAGACTGCGGGAACTGTGGGATAGCTACCCATAGTGCAATGCTCCAGAAGTCGACGCTAGCCTCTGTACTGTGAACGTGGTCCACCGACTAGAGCACTTAGAGCATTTTATGTGGGGACACACACAATCGGCTGTATACACCGATTTCTATAAAACCGGCTTCTATTAATTCGACCTAATTTCGTAGTGTAGACATACCCTGAGAAGATAGAGCCTGTCCTTGTATTTGTTCTGCTATGGCAACAAATAATGTAGGTGATTTCCTGATCTATTTTGTTCCCTGCAGATAGAATGCCAATGCTCATTGCACATTGAGGGAATGAAGTCTGCACTAAAGGCATGGGTTTTCAGGAAAATCACCAGTAAGTGAATTGACTGGTTTATATAAAATTCCAAAGCTAGTAATAAATTTCAAGTGTAGTCATAGCCAGGCCTTATCCTTACGGAATACTGTGTATGGGGGATCGGCCATTAAGGCCTCCAGTTCATATACTCTTTTGGCTGAGGTGATGGCAACTAGGGAGATTAGTGAGTACTGAGTACCCAGGGAGCAAAAAGTCTTTCAACGAGTGATTTTGGTTGAAAAAAAATTAGCCTCATTGAACAGTAAATCCTCAATCACATTTTGAATCTCCATCCTGAAGAGTATAAAGAGGTTCTGGCCACTAGTTTGGCCTCATCAATAAGGGCTTGAAATTAAGTCCTGTCTTCCTGATGCAACTTGTCCTAAAAGTCCAGGAACTTAGAATAGTATTTGTTGAAAAAAGCCTGATAATTTAACATCCTAAACTGCAGGTGATAGATGTAAAGACCTTTCTCTACATAAGGTCAAGACGCTTGGCCTCCTTTCTGCAGGAGGTGGCCCTTGAGTGTTGGTGCCTGGAACACCACGTAGTTCAGGCCAGGGCTGGTGAACAACAACTCTGCTCCCCTAGCTGGGACAAAGTATCCCTTCTCTGGCCTATCAAGGATAGGGACACAGGTAGCGGGTTTGTGCCACACAGCCCTTACCAGTTCTAGTATGGCTTCATTTACCAGGAAAGCAACCTGACTGGAGCCCACAGGCTACAGGATATTCAGGAGCTTATGCTCATGGTTCTGGATCTTTTCTAAGGAGATTTGACACTCTTCCACTACTCACCGTGAAAGCTCCTGGAACTGTCTATGATTGTCCAGGGGAGACAGAGAGGCTGAAGCTACCACCCCATTGGATGACAAGGATGATATTGGAACTGGTGGTACCTGGATATCTGGCTCATCTTCCTCTTCTTCTAGTGACTTAGGGGGTTCAGACTAGCCCATTGGATAAGATTCCCTTTTGGAATGGATGGATTCTGGGTAACGCACATAAGAGTCCCAAGGGCCCCAATAAGGCAGTATGAGGGGTTGAAGAGGATTGTGGTGGTTCCTAAGACACTAGGTACCAACTGTTCTGAGGAGGAAGTTCCTGCCTGTGTGGCCAAGGCCTGTTTCACAAAATTCTCAATCCCCTGTCTAGGCTGAATACCTGGCTGGAGAGGAAGCTGGCTTCACAAGCACAACCGACTCTCCGGAAAATTAAAAGGCTGGATTTGGATCCACAGGCACTACCGATGGATCTGTGATGGTATGGCCCTAGTTATGGAAAATAGATGGAAATAGCTGCTAGTGTGTGGGCCCAGGGATAAACTTCTCCAAGAGTCCTGGATTCCCACAGGCATTTGTCTCTCCCTGGGAGTATTGGTCCCAATAACAAAGGAGATTGTGGGTCTGGAAAGAGGAAGATTTTCTCAGGAGTGGTATAAGTCACTGGTACCTTTGGAGACTGAGATTTATCATTCCATACTACTGGAGTAGGTGTAGACAATGCCTTCTTATGAGTCCATGATGGTACTGCTGGTGAATGAGACTAACCTCACCATCTTCGGTGGCACCAGCAGTTCCTGATCTTTCGAGTCTCAGTATTTCATTTTAGGTAGCATGGCTGTTGCTGTCAAAGCCAGTGAAGAGGCTGGTACTGCAGTTTTGCTCCTATGAGTCTGCTGAACATACCTATGCAACTTAGAAGGATCTAAGACCTTATGACTTGGGTGTGAGGGCTCCCCTGACCTGGATGGAGTCAGGGAGGGATCTCTCCTCTTTGAAGGTCTAGAAGGGGAATCTATTTTTGTGTGTGAGAATACCCCTTACTCTTATGTGGGGTCCCAGCCAAAGGGTCCTTCCGTCTACCCTTCTCCCTTCTGGAGTCAGACATAGAACTAGGGGATATGCTCTTTGTCAACTCTGGCCAATGTATGGGCTGGGAGCGTTCCCCCCTCTCCCGCATGGGTCTGGCTGGGATCTTATTGTCTGCTCCATAAGGTGTTTCCAAAGTTGAACCTCTTGCATCTGCTGCGTTTGGTTGGGGAAGGAGCAGCAGATACTGTACTTGGCGGAGATAGTAGAGGAAGCACCGGTGGTCATCTCTGAGCAAAAAGGAGTGGGGGTAGGAAATACAGTTTTTGAAGCCTAGAATCTTAGGCATAATCCAAGTCCCACACCAGGAGACACTAACACTAGCTAAACTAGAACTATAAAAACACTAACAAAACTAAGAACAATATAAAAAAAACCTTTGAATAGTTAGAGGAAGAAGTGAAAGGAGAAGCTGTGGTCACTTGAGGATTCCAACTCAGGCCACGCAGCAGTAAGAAGTGATTGGAGAGACTGTTGGTCTGCTCTGTCCCTTATGCCCTCAGTGCAGAGCATGAGGAGTCCAGGGGCACAGCTGTGGACCAGCAAGCCTTACTTGCAGGAATTCTCCCGTCTCAGGCATATGGAACACATGCATACTCACAGTGGAATACACATAGGGAGCAGCACTTGAAGAATGTCCTCCTAGGAAGGCATGATCTCAGTTTTCATCTGAAATTTAACCTCCTCATTTTAACTAAAAGACTGAGGAAAATGTAAGGTTGAAACAGAAACTTTAAATTGCTCCATCTGATTGAGAGATTAGATTTTCTAAATTATTGTTATTTGCTCTGCCAGTGCAGAGAATCTGGAACCCTAACAATAATTTGACCTATCTATTCTGAAATTTCTGTTGTACTTTTCTGCAGATCAGGCTCTGAACCAGTTTCCAAATATCATTTGCCCAACTTTGGAAGCTAGAAGTTCAAACACTAACCAATTTTATTAACGAGGCTAAAACCATAGCTCTCTCTTTGAGGTGGGGATTGTCTTTTTGTTAGGTGTCTGATCAGACCTCCCTAGGCTAGGCATTGCCAAAATAAAAATATACTTTTTATGTCACATTTTGGAAAGAGCAATTTATTTACATGGTGCCATCTGGTGGAAGGAACTGAAGATACACATTGACACTGATGTGAATACAGCAGGAAAATGAGGACAGACACATGCATGGAATTACGTGGCAGGCTGTAACTTTTATTAAACTTTTTAACACAAGGGAGGGGCACTACCCATCTATCCCCCATACACTCCTATAACCGAATAGTGAATTGGTTCCAGTGCAGGAGTTACAGGGCTCCTTACCATATACCCCGTAACTGGTGCCAGGTTTACAGGGCTCCTTACCATAGAACTAGGGCCATACCAGATTCATGGCCATGAAAAATGGGTCAAGGACCGTAAAATCTGTTTCCCACCTCCCCGCATGAAATCTGGCATTTTGCTTTTACCTATACTATACAGATTTCATAGGGGGCGGGGAACAGACCATTTCTCAAACTGGGGGTCCTGACCCAAAAGGGAGTGGCAGGGGGTCGCCAGGTTATTTTGGTGGGGTGAGGGTCATGGTATTGCCACCCTTACTTCTGCACTGCCTTCAGAGCTGGGAAGCTAGAGGGCAGCGGCTGTTGACTGGGCACCCATCTCTGAAGGCAGCGCCCCACCAGCAGCAGCGCAAAAGTAAGGGTGGCAATACCATACCATGCCACCCTTACTTCTGTGCTGCTGCTTTCAGAGCTGGGTGGCTGCAGAGTGGCAGCTGCTGACCGAGGGTCCAGCTCTGAAGGCAGCAGAACAGAAGTAAGGGTGGCAATAACATACCATCCTTACCTCTGCGCTGCTGCTGCTAGAGATAAAAGACCTGGGATTTTGGTGAAGGGCCTTAGGCTCATGTGATAGAGTGATACCTTGTGGCTTTTGTGGGCCAAGGTCTGACCTTGTGGCCCTTGTTGGTTGGGGTCCCCACCCTGCCCATCACCAAAATCACAGGTCTTTTATCTCTGGGAACTATTCATTTTATTCTCTTAACTACTCTGGAAATCGGCCACAGGGGGCACCAGTGACTAGCTTGGTCATTGCCCCAACACCCAACCACACTGCCTATATCACAGTTCTTGTCCAATCCATTCCCTCACATCTGGTAGTGGACAGAAGTCCTGTAATAAGTCCTCAATTTCCTGCACCTGCCATGGTGCAAAACCACCTGCAGCCACATCAGTGTGGCTGCCCCCAATCCTGAAAGAATGAATACCAAATTTTTTAGTGTCAAGACAGCAGTAGCTCAAGGTTTTTCCCAATTCTGTGCTAAACTGGTACTTTGTCAGGCAGCTGCCACCACACTGTCTGAAGAGCAGTCCCAGCTGCAGGCTCCAGATTTTTAGCAAGACTTATTGCCTTTACATTGCCCCATCTGCACATTCCTTCAACACCGCATAAGTCCCCTTTCCCCTCTGGTCTGTTTTCGAGTGCCTTAAATGCAGGGACACTGCTCCTGCAGATAGTTGCACATTGTTTACATTTAACACACGGTGGGACCTGTCCGCAGCTGCCATAGGCATCAGCTTACTCACTCTAAAAGAGAGAAAGAAGGCAACAACAAATACTGCCTTAAATAAAATGGCCTCTTTCCCACAGTTGCAGACCCAGGTCAGAGCTGTAATAATCCTGTCAGGGTTTCCAGTGTTATGGGTAACCTGTTGTTCCTCTGGTACCCCTCTCTCCCGGCCTACCATTCAAAGAGTTTCCACTATAAAAATGCCCACATGGGTCTGGGAAACCCACCAACCTACTCCATAAGATAGGCATGCTAGCTGGAGAGAGATAATGGAGGGAGACAAGCCACGGTGGGTCAAAGATACCACATATCGCACAACCTGATGTGGGTATTCACCCACGAAAGCTTATGCTCCAATATGTCTGTTAGTCTATAAGGTGCCATAGGACTCTGTCGCTTTCTGCTAGAGCAGTGGGTCTCAAACTTTTTGCATTGGTGACCCCTTTCACACAGCAAGCCTCTGAGTTTGACACCCCCCCTTAGAAATTAAAAATACATTTTTATAACTATATTAAATGCTCAATTTAAGCCCTATTGCTTAAAATGAATTTCTTTTCTCACTGCTTTTAAATTAAGACTAAAAACACATTATCAAATTGTTATAAGCAGAGAAATAATTTTTATGTAGAATTTTTTTAATACTTGACAGCAATTAATCAACAGAATCAGCCAAAAATCAGTGAGATGGATGATGCGCCCTTTCTGGTTTTGCGATTTGGTCTTTGTTGCGAGAAGGCTGGAGAATCCACTCTCACATTTGTAGGTAGCAGGAAACTGCAGGAGGTCTCTCAAGGCCATTTCGCTCACCAGTAGGTATTCACTTGCAATTGAGCACCAGAACTGGTTTGGAGGCAGCTGTGTGAATTTTGCTTTCACTTCATCATTGATCATGTCTATAAACTGTTCCTGTGCGTGAATATCTTCAGTAGGTAACTGCTCAGCCATCACACTGAAAGAGTTCTTCACCAGGGAATGAAGTGCTTTTGGTAGCACTGGAAAGTAGCACAAGAACTCTTCATGAAGTGCTTTCAGATGTTCACTAATAGCTAACTTGAGAGCACTATTGTTGATTTCCTCCTCCTCGCTGAATGAGGAAAGTGTAGGAAATGTGCCTTATCTGTGTCCAACTTCTTGCACCACAGATCAAATTTCATCTGGAAGGCTCTGATTTTATTAGTCAAGTCTATTAATGTTGAACATTTTCCATGAAGGGACAGATTGAGGTCATTAAGGCTATCAAAGATATCAACTAGGTATGCCAAGCAGAGAAGCCATTTTTGTCACTGAACTCTTTGTTCAGCTCAATTCTCTTTTTGCAGAAAAAACTCCGCTATCTCTTCACAAAGTATAAAAATGCATTTTAATGTGCATCCCTGAAAGCCATTGGACTGGAGCTTGGAAAAGAGGAGACTAAGGGGGGAGATGATAGAGATATATAAAATCATGAGTGATGTCGAGAAAGTGAATAAGGAAAAGTTATTTACTTGTTCCCATAATATAAGAACTAGGGGACACCAAATGAAATTAATGGGCAGCAGGTTTAAAACAAAAGGAAGTTCTTCACACAGCGCACAGTCAACTTGTGGAACTCCTTGCCTGGGGAGGTTGTGAAGGCTAGGACTATAACAAGGTTTAAGAGAACTGGATAAATTTATGGAGGTTAAGTCCATTAATGGCTATTAGCCAGGATGGGTAAGAAATGGTGTCCCTAGTCTCTGTTTGTCAGAGGGTAGAGATGGACGGCAGGATAGAGATCACTTGATCATTACCTGTTAGGTTCACTCCCTCTGGGGCACCTGGCATTGGCCAGTGTCGGTAGACAGGATACTGGGCTGGAACGGACCTTTGGTCTGACCCAGTGCGGCCATTCTTATGGGTGTGGAAAAACAGATCTTCGTCTGCACCAACCATTTCGTTGCAAAGCTCTTGAAAGAGAGGACTATTCAGACCATATGCGTTAAGGTAGTTCATTGTTTGTATAACATCCAGCACAGCATTAAGGGACGTTAGCAATGTCTTTGCAGCTAGGACTTGATGATGGATTCCACAATGAGCAGGACCATCCTTACCCATTTGCAAACTACGCAGCTGCATAGGGCACCAAATTGCCCCAAATTTCCTGGTGCCCTATGCAGCTGCGTGCTACTCCAGCGGCCAGCCCAATCCCCCGGCTGCCCCTGCCCCGCACCCACTCCACCCCTTCCTCATAGCCCCCACACCTGCTCTGCCTCTTCCCACCCCTGCTCTGCCCAAGCTCCGCGCCCAATCCACCCCTTCACAGGAAGAGTCAACACGGTTTTAGTAAAGGGAAATCATGCCTCACCAGTCTATTAGAATTCTTTGAGGGGATCAACAAGCATGTGGACCAAGGGGATCCAGTGAATATAGTGTACTTAGATTTTCAGAAAGCCTTTGACAAGGTTCCTCAACAAAGGCTCTTACGCAAAGCAAGCTTCCATGAGATAAGAGGGAAGTTGCTCTCATGGATTGGTAACTGGTTAAAAGATAGGAAATAAAGGGTAGGTATAAATGGTCAGTTTTCAGAATGGAGAGAGGTAAATAGTGTTGTCCCCCCGCGGTCTGTTCTGGGACCAGTCCTATTCAACATTCATAAATGATCTGGAAAAAGGGGTAAAACAGTAAGGTGGCAAAATTTGCAGATGATACAAAAGAATCTCTCAAAACTGGGTGACTGGGCAACCAAATGGCAGATGAAATTTAATGTTGATAAATGCAAAGTAATGCATATTGGATAGCATAATCCCAACTATATGTTAAGTCTGTAACATAATGCTTCAAGAAAAGTTAGACAGCTACTTTAAAGAACAAGGGGAGATCAAGAATCTATACATTTTTGAGGAAGGGACAATGACATGCAAGAATCATTATTACCTGAAACAAAAATAACATTTCCCACTATATAATGTATTTGGCTTTGTAAGTCTACTAAAAATAAAATGTTTTTAAATCAGTAACATTTATTTCAGTTAAACTGAGACATGACTTCAAAGTTAATACAGGATAAAAGTTAATGGAATTTGTCAAAGAAACTACTACTAATACTTAATAAAATATGAATTGCACTTCCACTACATATATTACAGGCATATGTTTATAAAAAAGAAAAAAGCACATTTTGAATAGAATATTATGAAGGATACTGGCATGTAAAAATGACATTTTGACATAAACCAAATCATTAGGACTTTCCCCTTCTGGAGAGAATTCTTTTCCTTTTTCAAGTCAGCAGTTTTAAAAAATCTTTTACACACACACTCACACTCCTCCTTCAATTTGCAACTTGCTTAGCAAAGTTTACATGTGCAGCTTTAGACAGACTTCTATACAAGCTAGAAAACTAATATTTTTGCACACAGTGAATTGTAAACCATTTTCTAAGAAAATGAGTTTTTCAAATAATATTTAGTATAAACACAACTTTTAAAATACAAAACTGATTTTTTTTTTTGCAAACAAACAATAGGTTTTGATAAAGCCATGTCTCTTATGAATGTAAGATAAAGCACTGCTGCACCTACCAATCATACCCCAAACCAAAGGTCACTGAAGTCCACAGAAGTCCTTCCATTGGTTTCAATGAAGTTTGGATTGATGTTAACTTGGAGGAACACATGTAAACAGAGCTAACACTTATTTTTAAATGAACCTGCACCCTCGCTCAATCACCACCATGCCTAATTTCCAATTTCAATTATTAGAAAAATTCTAGAAACAAGGCAAATACAGGCCTGCAAATAGAGAATACATTTTAAGGAAGGATTTTTTTCCCCCAGAGATCTTGAGCTTATTTCCAAACACACATTTTATTGAATGATTATGGTCTGGAATAAGTTTTCCCTGAGTGCTCTTTTTGCCTGCTTAGAAAAATTAGAATGTGGTTTTCAAAATATGCTTTATTGCAATTTCCTTTGAATAAACACGATTTTTTCCCAGGCAAGTTGTCCCATTGTGGTACTACTGGACTGTGCACTAAAACAAACATGGACCCTACTGCTCCAGTAGAACCATATCAGAACATTGGATTGCCAAACAGGATTATTCAGACAGGTCTAGGAACATACTTCCCGGCCAGATCTACATAGGCAAGATGCCTCAAAGTGATTGCCTTTCATTTCAAAAGGTACAGAATTTACACCACCTCTGCTAGCAAAGATACAGTGGCACTGGTATTACTAAAGGAAGAAACTGCTTTACTATGCCTCTAAAGCTCAGACAACAAAAGGGAACAAAAAACTGTATGATGCAGAAGAAGAGTCAGGAGCAAAATGAGAATGAACATGTTTTCCATGCAGTAAAGTTGAGAAAATGAATGCCTCATGCAAGATGCAAAGTTATCATACCTTCAGTAGGTTCATTTCACGTGATCTTTAGGGGTCTAATCCCCCTTGATGCTTACCTTAGCATGAATGGAAGTTGTGTGGACATGTGGAGGAAAGCCTAGGGGCCTGATTCTGATTTCACTTATATCCTTGTCAATCAGAAGTAATTCCATGGACTTCAATAAAGTTACATCAGTCAAACCAGTGTAAGCAAGATAAAGATCACCCCCAGACTCAAGATGTACAGTTCAAATCACAATACTAGATGATGCATTTAAACATTGCTGATTGCACTCATAATTCAGTAGTTTCTTCATTTTAAAATGTCTAGCAGTTAAAAGTGATGGTCTAGAGTAGTTTATAAGCACCACTCTCTTCAATAAGCAAGGATTTTCAAATATTTTAACTTTGCAGGTTTATAAAATGTTTTCTAAGTAGCTTAACACAATAGCCAAAAAAAGCAATCTAAGAAACTGTATTTACAATTAAAATAAGTATTAGAGCTTTCTGGATTTTGCATTCATTCATCATAGCAGAATAATTTACATGGCTTACAGGAATAAATAATAAATAAGTCACTTAAAAGCTTTTGGAGAATGCATTCTCCGTATTGAAGTACAGTACAGTTCCAGGAAGCAGCAATGAATTCTGGCTATGGTTTCTTCCTGAGGTTCCTTAGGTTGGACGGCCTTGACCAAAGCGAGATTTAGACCTGGATTTAAAATAAATAGTACATACACATGTGGAGGCACTTTTATCAAGATACGGGATTGTTGCTAATTATAATAGTTTGATAGTTCACTGTTTGTATGAAATCGTTTGTCTATGCTGTATTCTGATAGTTTAGAGATCAAAAGAACATCCTAGCATTTAAATGAATTGTAAATACGGGATATCTCGGTATTCATCTCTCTTTGAAATGTACTGTGAATGGTGGAGGAACAAGCAAATGGCCTTATGTTAATTTGTATATGTAAGTACCGGTGATGGACCTCCTTTAAAGTCATCCTAATTACTGTTTGTTCCCCAAGGAAATCCCAACTTGTCAAAGAGGGCATGAAATTGCATAAAAGATCCTTGGGTCCAGATTCTGTCATCTCAGATCTGCTTAGACTTCATGGGGGAAGTTTGAGTCGCAAGACGGAGGTTCCAGTTATGGTGGTACGCCCTGAATGTGATATTTAGACATTGGATAACCTATGAACTATTTCTGAAAGAACTCTTTGCAACTACGAAGCTCACCATCGCTGCTATGAATCAGAATCTTAAGAATTAAACTCATGTCTGTATGTATATTGATCTTTTAACCATTCTCTCTCTCTCTCTCGTTTTTTAATAAATTTTAGTTTAGTTAATAAGAATTGGCTGTAGCGTGTAATTTGGATAAGATCTGGAATAATCAATAACCTGGGAGCTAATGTGTCCAATCCTTTGGGATCGGTAGAACCTTTTCTTTTATATGATGAAATAAGATTTTCAGAAATCAACATATTTGACTTGGGTACCTGGATGGAGGCCTGAGGCTGGATCACTCTAAGGGAACTGTGTTGTTTGGACTTCTAGGTAACCAGTAAGGTAATAAAGAAGCTTTTTATGCTCTCTTATTAGTAAATCTAAGTATTGGAATATTCACCAGCTTTTTGGGGATTGTCTGCCCCATTCTTTGCAGTTCACCCTAATGGAGTGACCACAGCTGGCTCCTCACTAGGACCCTGGTCACAGAAGGCTTTTTAAAAAAAAACCCAAAATACACATCCTGGCTTTTTCTGCTACTTAAATAACAACTTACCTTGTGTTTTTCTCTGTGCTATTTTGTCGAGCACTGACTTGCGCTGAGGCCTTTATCTGAGCTTCAAGTCTAGAGTAAATGCCACCTGCATGCTGCAGTACAGGGAGATTAAATCATTTAGCTATTCCAGTTTAATCAGTGACTTTCTAAAAGTTATTAGTTTTCAGATAATTGATTTATATTTGCAGAAGCAATTCTTCCAAAAGGAGTTGGCAAAGATCAGATTGCATCCCTTCAGAGCCCCATTGTGAAGGCGCATGAGCCTGCAATCATGCACAGTAGCCATGATCTGGCTCTGATTAAGAAAGAACCATGAAGACTTTGCTGTGCTCCTGGTGCCTGATACCGGGTCCCTCCAAACCCATCCTACTTCCTGGGTCAACAGTTTTTGAAACTTTTTCTGACCAAGTGTTTTAGGGAAAAAAACCACTTTAAACTATTAAAACCTGATCAAAGTCATTTTAAAGCTTAAGTCTTCCAGACACCTAAAAAAAACTAAATCCCATTTTCTGGTACTGAAAATGCATGAATTCAAGAGATCTGCCTAAAATATCACATGAATGTTACCATAACGTAAAGTCTTACTTCTTTGCCTTCCTTTGACTTGACCCGGTCCAGGTCTCCCAATCTCATTTTTATTAGGTGCCCTGTAATCTCACACATCCTTCGCTGATCTGCAAGTAATAAAAGAAATATCAATATTCTAAATATTCCTTACTACCAAGATGAAGAGCCATAAACATGAGGAACGAGATTATGCATATATTACTAATAATCCACTATACAGAGAAATGAGTGGCTTTATTCTTGGCTCATGTGAAAAGCACGAGCAGCTCTGATCCAAAGTAAGGTCCTGATCCTGCAGTGTAATGCAGCTTCAATTGGGTTCCGTGCAGGGATCCATCTGCATCCATTGCACTGCCAGATCTAAGAGAATGGTTTTGAGGCAGCATAGATTTCTAAAAGAAATGGAAAAGCAAAGGAAACTAGGTAGTTTACTGAGACCACAGCTTTCAACTCCATACAGCAGTGAGGGAAAGCAAAACAGAATAGTATGATCTTACTTCTTTATAAACTGAGAGATAGGGAGAGAGGCATTCACAAAGCATACATGTGGAGGCAATATCCATGTGATAAACAACTTATCACATACCTGTGCAATTTATATGCCCAGGCAATTACCACACACTTATGACCTCATCACCTGCCCCCTAGTCAGTCAGTCACTCACTCTCACATTCCAAACAGCTGCCATTTAATACAAGCTTAAACCACAGTCAAGGAACTTTTCCTTCTCCTGTCTGTAACTGTGGAACTTCCTCCCACGTTTACTCCTGCCAGGAGACCCAGACTATCCATTTGCATTAGTCAATCTCTCAGCATTTGAGGTGATGAATATTTTCTCTTTATTTTCTCTCTGTAACAAAGGTATTTTTCTCCTGTGGGAAAGAAGAGACTAGTGCTAATCTGATCATGAGGCATCATTGCCTGGAGTGTCATCCTTGCAGCACGAACATTTTGTGAGTTCAAGAAAATTTTGAAGTTATTGTGTAGCATAAAGCTTGGTTGCAACTGAATTCTAGCACTTATCACAATTTTTGAACAGAAAAATATATGCTATACATAAATATTAATCAGAGTACATGCTGAGATCCATGTTTAGAGATATCTGCAATGTTTTCTCATATTTCATGGAATCAAGTATAGAATATCTGGGTCAACAGAAAATTCAATAGAGATGAGTCGCTAAAGGACAGAACCTCAGCTTGTGTAAGTCAGCATAGGGCCATTCTATTAAGTGGAGCTGCACAAATTTACACCAGGTGGGGATCAGTCCCCAGGGGCGAGAGGAGAATATGACCATCAATGCAACTATTGTCTTCAGTGGAATTACTCATGTTTTACACTGTCATGACTGATATCAGAATCATGCCTTCCTTCTGCCATAAGCTTTTTGTTCCAAAGGATAATCTCTTTGCTCTTGCAAAGTTACATGGACAGATGAGACCCAAAATTCATGCATAGTTGCTAATATGACTGAATAAAATATCAGTAGGCTTGTATTAGGCATGGCAGAAGATTAAGTTACAGACTTGAAATGGTGGTGTGATTTACCATCATTTCCAGGTTTTTTGTAACTGTCAATAAGCATTTAAAAATTTAACCTAACCAAGTTTCATAATATACAGTTTTTTAGAGTCATAAAGGGCCCAGTTCTCCTTTCACTAATCAACTTAGTCAGAAGTAACTCCAAACAAGTCAATGTAGTTATACCAGTATAAAACTAGTTTGAAATCACATTCAGCCTTGACATAGCTAAGCAGAGTACTTTACTGAAATAGTTATGTAGTTGCATAACAGATTTCTATTTTTTCCACTAATAATAGCATTATGAAAGCTAAACCAATGAAATCTTACCGTCTTCTCTTTGAGCATCTTGGTTGAATCTCAGTGATCTAGAAGCATCCCACTTATTCTGCTGCATACTCACACTGGTAAAAAGAGACAAACAAAAGTGTTGTCGTCAGTAATATTTTACTAAGCAAGATGTTTCAACCAGGACTTGGGAGAAATACTTACATGAATGGAGATGCATCTCGAGAATTTGACTGTCAAAAAAACAGAAAAATGCATTCATGAATACATTTAAGACCAGCTGCAAAAATTAAAGAAAAATTCCTCATTAGACTGACTGAGTTGAATAGTCCATTTCACAACTCAGATTTACCTTCTCCATTGGTTTCTCCTTTTTTTGAACACTAGGTGAAGAAACTTGTTTCTTTGGATGTTTGATTAACTTCTTTGGCTTTTCTTTTCTCCCTGTTAATTAAAATAGTTGAGGATTATATTTGCTACTAAATATTTAAAACATTAAAAAAAAAAATCACACTGGTTGAGCATAGGGACTTCCACATTCCTACACACATGAGACATTGACCTGGATATTTTCCCTCCTTGGTAAAGCTATGGGGTGGATAATGATAAAATGGGACCAACATCCACAAAGCACAAAGGCAAAACCCACTCACATGCTTCCCCTAAGAAGCATGCATGAGCTGAAGTTTACAGTGCAAAGAAATTATATGTAATACATACACTTCCTATTGTAAATATAATGTAAACATGCATACACTTAATACATCCCTAAAAATGCAAGTATGGACCAAAAAAAGTCTTGATGATATTAGAATGCTTTCTGAAGTTTTCACTCTGGACATTCTCTGTCCTGTGCAGACTGATTGCTCCAACCCCTTCTGTCCCCTTTCCTTCCTTCGTGTTTCCATCTAGTTAATTTCCTCCTGTCATATCCCACCAAAAGGATTTAAACAACATAAAAAAACCTGTGGTCCTAAACATGCCAACTACCAGACATCAAACTCTTCACTCTGCTTGTATGTTATTTGTCTTACAGTAGCAATTGGAGCTCAGCTATGTTCCCACCCTTT
This sequence comes from Trachemys scripta elegans, assembly GCF_013100865.1. Taxonomy (NCBI): domain Eukaryota; kingdom Metazoa; phylum Chordata; order Testudines; family Emydidae; genus Trachemys; species Trachemys scripta. The sequence goes on from NC_048300.1 coordinate 20,710,361, forward strand.
GTCTTGTCTATTTAGATTGCTAGCTCTTTGGAGGAAGGGGCAGATTTTATTCTATGTTTGTACAGAGTTTAGTACAACAGGGCACCAATCTCAGTTGACCCTTAGGCAACACTATAATAAGCACAATGAACACCACACCTCACTAATTTGCACTAATGTCTGGAAGATCCGTTGCAAGTTGAAGAATTCTGTGAATTAGTTGAATGATCAAAGAAGTCTCAAGGGTAATGTAATTTGGCATTTTTTCCTGACATGTAATTTAGTTAAAACTAACACTTCATTGTTTACTAGCAAATGTTCTACTATGTGATTTGTAAAAATCTTACTACTGCACTCTAGAATTTTTGCTTAATAGATTACCTGTTTCCTGATTGAGAATTAGCAAGGTTCTGTTTGAGAGAATGTATATTATACATGCACTATATATAAAAAAATATATATATCAACTGAATTTTACAAGAGTTCTGCATCATTTTTACATTAAAACTTCACTCACTACATCTCCCTTGTTTTGGGGGTTTCTTCCTTCTCTATCCCCCATTTAAAATTTCTCTCTCTCTACTTTTCTTCTGTTGTATATCTTGGCTATTTTTTCCATGTGTCTTTTTCAGTTGCTTTTCCCCATACTAATAATATTATTAATAATATTCTACCATGTTTAGTTTCCTTTTCTCCAAGGACATCACTTCTCAAGAAGCACTTTTCTGATTTTGCCTCTCTCTCTCTCTCTCCACACCAGTCTCCATGCTCCTCTCTACCCACACCCTCACCATTCCAAGAACAGCAGAAAGTTCTTGGCCCTAAGAGCCCTCCCTCCTCTTTCCCAAAATCCCTCACTCTTCCACCTACCCAACTTGAAATCAAGGCCCTTCTTCACATCTGTCCTAATGGAAACTAAGAGCCACATACCTCCCTCTGGATTTCCTGCCTTGTCTCCTGCTTGGGTGGCCAGGGGAGTGGCCAGCCCTGCAACACTTACTTCCTGCAGGCCACGTTAGGCCTTTGTATGTATGAGAGAGACTGCAAGTTAGGGCAGGAGTGCTGCCAGCTTTTCTGCTGCCCTAGGCAGCAGAAGGTCCCGCCCCGAAATGCCGGCCCCCACAGAGGCGGCAGAAGGTCCTGCCATCGAAATACCGCCGTGATCGCCGCCCCCCAAATTGTAGTGCCTTAGGCGACCGCCTAGGTCACCTAATGGGTTGTGCTGGCCCTGAGTTAGGGGGAAGAATCAGTGCAATCTTAGGAGAATTGACACAGCCTGCCTTTCACTTCTGGTCCTTACCATCAATAACCAGTGTTTGCAAATGAAGGAGTGGGACCCTACAAATGCTGCTGTAGAGGACACAGTCACATGGCTAGTAACCTGAGGCCCCACTTCTGCAACATTAATCTAGGAGGTGACAGGAGGAATAAAACTGCTCTGATAGCAGCCCTTCCAAGGAAGGGAACAGACCATACAGAATATAGCTTTAATCTGTCTCATACTTTTGAGAACATTGGATATGTGTACTTTCCTATTTGTGAGTGTTTACTGCTGGAGCTGATGACTGGAAGAACACAGGTAAATCTGTGTATCTAATATATGTCTCAGAGAAAAAAAATAAAAATATAAATTCAAGTGAGACATTTTGTGATAGGGTTTATTTTATTTATTTCTATTTGAAGTTCTTTTACCAAAAAGAAAACTTCTGCCTTGCATTCTAATCCCTAATTACCAATAAAGGATTCTTGTAATAACAAACAGATAATTGTACCTGGTTTCTTGTATACTTCCTCTTCATCCCCCACTTCATCCTCAGTGACCTCTGAGCCAGTGGTATACTCGTCCTCTTCTGATAGCAATGACTGTTGTTTCTAAGCAACAGGAATAAAGTACCACTAAAGGTCACTATCTCCTCAAACTCTACAGGTTTTCCATATCATTAAGTTTTTTTGTTGTAGTTAAACAAGGCCGAGTGCCAGCTATTTTTGTTAAACTAGTTTCCAGACTTTTTTTTTAGCTAATAGACAAGTTTCACATATTTCCAACAGCATATTGTTACGTTTGCAGGCTTCCTTGCCTACGTGTTTTACATGTACTGGGTTCTGACCTTAGTCTAGAAGTCAGGGAGAACAGCAACAATGCAACCTGCTCTGCCCTGGGGTGAGCATCCCTGGTGTGAAACTGCTCAAATGATGTAGGATTGTGTTGGATAAGTTGCACTGGCCTGTGCCCATAGAGGTGATTCAAAATCAGCATGTTTGAAGGTCATCATAGAGGCAAATGGCAGAAGGTACCCACACTCTTCATTTCATTAGGTTATATTATCCTCTCTGTATTTTGCAATCAAAGCCCTTTGTGGCAGTGACCTTTTTAACTATGTTTGTACAGCGCCCAACATAGCTGAGCTCCAATTGCTACTGTAAGACAAATTAATAAGTGAGATACAATGTTGCTTTCACTAATTTGTGCACCACACATAAAAAGAGGTACTCATCAAGCACCACACACTATGCTCCTGTATGGAGCTATATACATTTGTTTTTAGATGTTGGGCCAGATCCTCAGCTCTGAGACAGACTTTTTCACTAATGGAGCAATACAAAGGGGCCCCCAAATTAGCTTAATCAGATTCCAACCAATTCTCCTACCGCATATCCAACTCTATGCCACCCCCTTTACAAGCCCCAGCACAGGCAACATACTGGGATGTGACTGGATCACTGCTGCTTTCTGGCTTGGCAGCAGCGCAGGATTGAGCCTATATTTCCAAGAATGACTAGTGATCCTGGGTACCCCAGCTGATGCACTTTAAAAAACCCTGCTTTTTGGAGGGTAGGTGCTCAGTACTTTCTGAAAAATCAGGCACATATAAAGATGTCTCAAGCAGGGCACCCAAGTCATTAGTTATTTTTGAAAGTTTAGGCCATTGTTCTGAGGACAATGCAGTGTGGAAGACGGATGTTTGCCTGTTATTCATAAAGTGAATTAAAATAAGAAAATTTATTTTTAAAATTAGTCCATAACAAACCCTGCTCTGCTGTGGAATAAAAAAAAGATATATATATTGTTTTCCTTTTTTAAAAGAGTACTCTTATTGTAGTTAGAAAGTTTGCTGTAGGATCTTATTTTGGAACTTCAATCTCAGAGTCCTATTAAATTAAGTATGCCAGCACCAGCACTTTCAACTGTGAATCCCCTGTCTATGACAATGAATAGCAAAGGAAACTCAGCAATAATAGGAAGGAAGAAAATTTACAGGACTACAGCCTCCTAAAGATTTCATTGTAATATTTGGGGGAAAAAATTAAGGTATTTTTAAACAAGATATTGATTAAATTAATGTTTAACCTCCAGATCTGCTACACTTATAAAGCAGCAATTACTGTAGCATCTCCACATATATAGTGTTTAGATCTCACACTGAAATATGAGTTATTCTATAATTTAAAAATTAAAGCAGAAATAGGAAAAATGGCAGTGACATCAAGGTTATTTGTTAACATAAAAGAGCAACAAACATTTTAAACACATTAAAATTTAAAGCAGGATGAACTAGTTATTTTACTAACCAGCTGTAGAGTCCAGTTTTTCAGAGAAAGAAACTAGAAACAAAAGGCGGAGAAATGGTCAAGTTAATATACACTGTGAAACAAAGTAAGAGATTCAAATGGATTTATAAAAAAACAATAAGTATTTGTTCTAGTAAAGTACATCCTGGATTCTGCAAGGAGTTGTTCACATTTAACTTTATATATGTGAGTAGCCCCACTGAAATTTTACTTAGGTGTGTAAAGTTAAGCACGTGCATAAATCTGAATTAGTATTCAATTAAATGTAGACATAGTAAATTTAAAGTCTTAGGTAAATCACCTTAGAATTTGCTTGAATACCTACAGCTATGTAGCCAGTAATAAACACTTACATTATAGTAGCAACAACCTGAGTTAACCACAAGATTCTGTCTAGGCCAGCATTTGCAAACATTTGTTCCAGTACACATTTGTGGTTTTCTCTAGGCTGAGTCTTACTGCTACTGGGAGTTCGAGGCTAACTGTCTGGAACTGCTGTGTTATTCAGCGGTCATGGACTGCAGTGCATGAAGACTGCAAAAATACAACAGACTGCAGAGGTTCTCTTTATACCATGGTTAGCATTATTAATGATCTATCCCAACTTGGCTTAAAGTGCACTGGTGTAATGTTGGAGTTGATTCATTGGTAGGAAAGAGCTGTGTTGTGTGTTACTGGGAGAAGTAATCTAGTCTATCAACAGAGGAATGGACCAATGACCTTGATATCTGTTTTCCCTTGGAAAAGGCGGTTTACGCAATAAGAGGCTCTTCTGGGGACATATGAAAATACACAAGTCCTATATGGGGGTTTTAACATGTACCATTGGTACTGAAGTACTCAGTAGCTTACAAAATATCAAGTCGTGTGCTTTGTGACAAGCATGATGAGGAGGTGGTGGTTAGGACTGTAATTATGTTTTATAAAAATATTTTATCTATTTTAAATGTTATGCTTAATATGGGTCTTTTAAAAATCTTTGTTGATGTTCAATGCAATTTCCAATAAACGTAAATAAAACAAACAAAAAATACAGGCAGACCAACCAGGGAAAGGAAGTCTAAAGTTAAGAGGCCTTAATGGTGAATGCCCTGCCAGCAGCCCCACCTCACTTAATAATACAGACCTAGCTCTTATATAGCACTTTTCATCAGTAGATCTCCAAGCACTTTATAAAAAGTTTAAAGTGAGGGGCTTCAACTTGAGGAACTCTTCTGATCTCAAATGTGGCATAACGAGACATGGCTGCCTCTCAAGTACCCAGATTTCAATTCACTTAGCGTTATACATACCACTTTGAGCACACTGAGAAGACAGCACTTGTGTAACAGGTTCTCTACATGATTAACTTCTTATTAAGAGGATTGTGGGGTTCCTAACTAGCTTCAGTTTCTGAATGGTCTCTATGGTGTAGATATGTGGGCATTAATTGATTTTAACAGCTTTTGTTTAAAGAAAAAGCCTCCCTGTTCCCCACTAAACCCACATTTTGGCCCTAAATTAGTGGGTAATGTCCCTGAAACCTAGGTTTTAGATTAACTAGGTTAGGGTTTGGTTTTTTGTTAGTTATTTTTAAGATAGCAGTAGGTCTTGATTGGATGAGTTTTCTAAGCATCCACTACAGTCATTAACAGAGAGAAAACAACAAAACAAAAGCAGCAATTACTCACAGCATTGATTTCTCCAGTTTTTGGGCCCCACGGTGTATTTGGTTCTAACAGCACATCACATTCAATCCCTCTCTCATCACACAGCCCAATCCCAGAATCACTATAAGGAAGAAATGTTCATGAAGTATAAGACAACGATAGTTTTTCTATTTTACAAAGCTTAGAATCTGACCTTTTTTCCTCCCCATTGTGCTATGGATAATCTGCAGAACAGCTACATGGCTAGTGTTTTGAGAAGTACCTATATGAAAATATGAATAAAGGCAAGATTGAACTGTTACGAAGATAGAATTGTTTCACGCGTCTGCTTGAAATGCGACAGATAGCAATATTTCTGTTTCTTGTCCCAATTTCTAATTAAAATACTGGAAATATATTAGTTAAGTTTTAAAAATTCCACTACATTGTCTGTTTAGAAGAGGGGAAAAAATCAAATGTAAAATTTACTCAAGTGCTAATGTCAAATGTTAAGTAATTTCAGTAGCTTTAATTCAATTTTCTCACCTATTCTGATCTTTAGAAAAAGGTACAAAAACAACATCTCTATGCTGAAGCAGATCATTCAATATTTTAGTAGTTTGATATGGCAGAGTATCCCCACCTTCACCTCCAGCCGGTAAACCGATCACATGATCCCGCACTTTACAGCCCTGTCATAAAAGAGAGAGACTACGTTAGATATATTGGCTTACGACAAAAACTCATTTCACTAAGTACTGCACCAAGGGATTCCATATTCTAAGAACTCTCGGAACTTTCCCAGTCCTCAGCACTAGGCATCTTCCACAGGACACAGAGCTATATACAACTCACTGTGTGTTTCAATTGATGGGCCTGACCCCCACTCCAACTAAAGTTAAATGGGAACTTCATTTTTAAACTCCCTGAGAAGCAGAACTTGGTCCAAGAGGATAGTTCCTTTTGTGCTTATTGGCCCATTCAACATGCCTGCCAGGGAACATATGATACACTGGGAATAGACTCAGCATACTGTACTCCCCCAGAGCAGCAGAGAAGACAGAAGGCCTGCAAGCAGTCAGCCAATCTCCCTCCTGGGCTGCTGCCCCTGACTTCAGGGAGGATCTTTACATCATGATCCAGCCCTATGCTGAGTCATTGCTAAAAGTGAAACATTAAAGTAGTACCTTTGGAAGTGGAGTAGGATCAAATCGAAGAATTTTTTGGTTACAGCAGGGATATATTCCAGTGCCAGATGTACCCAATGCGCTTGCCACACCGGGATAAAGAACTGGCTGTGCATGGTACTGGCAGTGAGAAAATTCAGTACATAGGAAAGACTATATAAAAAAGAAGAGATGACAGGAAATAATATTCTGTCTAGTCACATGTTGCCTGTCAAAGTCAGAATTTTGGAGTACATTAGATATACATCAATTATTTACTTCTTACAGAAAGCTAAGAGTCTCATATTCAAACCTGGTCAGAGATTAGTCCTAATTTAGTCATACTGTTTTCATTTAAAATTCAGATATTCCAGTACAAGCCCATTTCCCATTTTTTTTCTGGCTACCTGAATTGTATTTGGGCAGAGCACAAAGGAGTTTAAAAAGTTACAGCAACAGCTGCTCCGTAGTTTTCATAACAAATCCCATTATGATTTCCCACTCTAGAAGCTATGGGGAAAAAAAAGTCTTATTGGTCTCAAAATTGGTAGATTAAGTTTGGGGAAGAGGAAGGTATTTTTCTACCAAAATGAGGCCATCTGGAAAAAAAGTTCTTAATTATGAGTTAAAGCACAACCCCTCTCCATCCACCCACAAAATTATTATGTTGGTTTTGTTCCCATGCTGCCACAAAACAAGTGAGTGAAAACAAGAATACCCACTTGATTACATCTTGAACAACTCAGCCAATTGATAATCCCCCAGAGGCGCCAGTACACATCTCGCCAAGATTTTAATTCCTCATAAAGACTGATCAAGTATTCATGGACTTCCCAAGTTTTATCTCTGTAATAAAAGGTGCACAGTCAGGCTGCACATTATATTGTGAAGAGATTTTAGTCCTATATTTGTATCAATGAAGTTTGCAGAGAAAAAGCAAGGTGGAGGTAGGAGAACAACACACCTTCACAGAAGAGCTACCATAGCAAGAACATGTTATAGGACAATCAGCATTAAATTCAGACATCATGCAGCATCCCAAACTATTACCTAGCACCAAGGGCTTTGGACTACACTTATGTTAATACAAGAACAATTTAAGGACACTGCAACTCAGAGACCATTAGACCTTAGACATTAGAGGGTGCCACCACCCACCTCAAGCTATGAAAGTCATAAGAACTAGAAATGATGGAAAACTATCAAGTTAGTGCAAGAGCTGTCTGATGGTTAGTAGCAAAGTAAGAGACACAGTGTCTCTGTGGATCTCTTGCTCTCTGGGCTAGTGAACATCTTCCTTAGTATCTAGTGGCAGGGAGGAATTGTATCATTCAAATGTTTGGAGGACATAGGGAGTAGAAGAAATCAAGCACACAAAGGTTGAGGGATATTTTAATCCCTTTGCCATTAGCCTCTGCTGCCGTGGAACACATCCATGTTGTTTTAAATAATGTCATTTCATTCCACTCTCTACACTTCAAATGGCAATGGAACTGGTTCCCAGGACAGCACTACAAGTGCATTTGTTGCTACATATCAGGGCACAATAGGCAGCAATGAAATGGTTACGTAAAGATTGTAAAGTTAGATGACTTCTTGATAAATATGTACTTTTGAGGCTTTAAAAAAAAAGTTTTTAAACTAGACTATACAATATTCTAGACTTAATTTCCTCCCACTGAAAAATGAGAGAGAGACTGACTTTCTTTTAAAACCCAAAAGAGAGTATTTAGCAGTGAGGCAATCTGGTCTGTGAAAGATACAATACTTTTTTTCCACCTTCACGCACTAACTTCATCCTGCCTTGGTTAGATTGTAAAAATCTTGAGGGCAGGGGCCAACTTTTACTCTGTATTTGTACAAAGGCAAACATAATGGGTACTGACACTTAGTGTCACCTCCACACCTATTTTTGTGTAATTGTGCTGCTATGGATATGCTAGCATTAGAGCTACTACTAGTCACCGTTAAGCTTAATTTAAGTGTAAGAAAGGCCAAATTAACCGTGCCTAGGAAGGCAGCCAGAAAACAATACAAGGTAAATGCTCAGAAGCAATAAAAGAGGACAGGAGTAACTTTAAGAGGCTGTATGTGTGTGTATATATATCTATATCTATATCTCTCTCACACACACACAGAGTTATGTGGCATCAACATACATACATAAGAATGTAACTAAGGTAACATAAGGAAGGTATTTAAAATTGGCTAATACACAATATTCTTAGAATGTCAGGATAAGGCTATGGCCCCAGCTGCCACTTTAGATAGTGCAAGATGGAACCTACTTCACTGCTCTAGTCATCAGTAAAATGGTCCTTTGGATAGAAACCTCTCCCTGTTATTGGAATAACTGACAGGAGATAATAATGCCTATTATTTTGAGGGCTGACACTGAACTGCTGTTAGGCTGATTTTAGTCCATCAGATCTGATGAAAAATGATGGAAATTAAATTAGCAACAGTAAAACTGTTAATAAAAGGGAACTAGTGTATGCCGGCCCTCATTAAGCGGAGGCAGGGAAATCCAGCCATATAGGACTGTGCCTGGACTAAAACAAAAACCAAGTAAATACTTGTGGTGAGGAACTAGCCATTTAACAAAGGAGAAGTTTGGAAAGCCTCTCTGACCAAAAAACAAAAAAAAACAAAAAACAAAAAAAATACCCCACCACCTTAACCAGTGAAGTTTATTTTTATTTGTTCTGAAACTGGTTGAGTGTTTGATTTGACATCTTCAGATCTGAGACACAGTCAATCCAGACTCTATAGTTCAGAGTGTGGAACCATCACTAACAACTCATTTTGAAATGTAGCCCTTAATTCCATTTGTCTTTGGCTAAACATATTTTCAAGTCCTTAGGATGATTAAGTGATTAGCTCTGAATATTTTACATTTAAAAAGTTTAACTCAGCAAAAACTCCCAGTGATTTCAATTGAGGTCTTGTTGGATTAACAACAATGATATTGTGGAATAAATTGTTAAGTACAACATAGACTTATAGACTTTAAGGTCTAAAGAGACCATCATGATCACCTAGTCTGACCTCCTCTACATTGCAGGCCACAGAACCTCACCCACCGACCCACTCTTGAAATAGAGCCTTAATCTCTGGCTGAATTACTGAATTCCTCAAATCATGATTTAAACTTTAAAGACTTAAAGTTACAGAGGATTCGCAATTTACACTAGTTTAAATCTGCAAGTGACCCATGCCCCAGGCTGCAGAGGAAGGTGAAAAACCCCCAGGATCTTTGCCAATCTAACCTGGAGGAAAATTGCTTCCTGACCCCAAATATGTGGGGCACTTAGACTCTGAGCATGTGTAGAAGACCCACTGGGCAGATACCTGGGAAAGAATTCTCTGTAGTAACTCAGAGCCCTCCCCGTCTAGTATCCTGTCTCTGGCTGTTGGGGATTTTTGCTACTGGCAGGTGCCGATGGGCCACATACCATCCCCTCCATAAATTTATCAAGCTCAGTCTTGAAGACAGCTCCCCTTGGAAGGCTGTTCCAGAACTTCACTCCTCTGATGGTTAGAAACTTTCACCTAATTTGTGTCGAAACTTGTTGATGGCCAGTTTATTTCCATTTGTTCATGTGTCCATATTGGCGCCAGGGCCAGCTCTGGCTTTTTTGCCGCCCCAGGCCAAAAAGCCTCCAGCCAACCCCTCCCCCCCCCAGCGCGGCAGGGGAGGGCGGCCGGAGCCCCAGGGGGAGGGCGGCGAGCCCCGGCTGGGGCTCCGCTCTCCCTGGCGGCCAGAGCGCTGGGAGGAGGGCGGTGAGTCCCGGTCTGGGCTCCGCTCTCCTCGGCGGCGAGTCCCGGCCGGGGCTCCGCTCTACCTGGCGGCCAGAGCGCCGGGGGGAAGGTGGCGAGCCCGCCGCGACTCCGCTCTCCCCAGCGGCCAGAGCGCTGGGAGGAGGGCGGCGAGTCCCGGTCTGGGCTCCACTCTCCTCGGCGGCGAGTCCCGGCCGGGGCTCCACTCTCCCTGGCGGCCAGAGCGCCGGGGGGAGGGTGGCGAGCCGGAGCACCGTGCCACCCCGCTCCAGGTGCCGCCCCAAGCACAAGCTTGGTGGGCTGGTGCCTGGAGCCGGCCCTGATTGACGCTTAACTTAAATAAATACCAGGGAGGGAGAAGAGTTCTCTCGCTGATGTATTTATAGAGATCAATCATCTCCCCATAGCCGCCTTTTGGTAAGGCTAAACAAGTTAAGCTCTTTGAGTCTCTCTCATATGGTAGGTTTTCCATTCCTTGGATCATTCTAGTAGCCCTTCTCTGAACTTGTTCCAATTTGAATTCATCTGCCTTAAACATGGGAGACCAGAATTGCACACAGTATTCCAGATGAGATCTCACCAGTAGAATGGTACTAACACTTCCCTGCCTCTACTGTAAATACCTCAGCTGATGCCTCTTAAGACTGCATGAGCCTTTTTCACTGCAGCATTACATTAACAGTTCATAGTCATCCTGTGATCATCCAATACCCGCAGATCTCTCTGTTCCTCTGTCACTTCCAACTGATAAGTCCTCCGCTTATAGCAAAAGTTCTTGTTATTAATCCCTAAATGCAAGACTTTGCACTTTGCACTATTAATTTTCATCCCATTTCTATTACTCCAGTTTACAAGGTCATCTAGATCTTCTTGTATATTCTGGTCCTCCTCCATATTGGCTATACCTCCCAACTTTGTGTCATCTGCAAATTTTATTAGCACACTCCCGCTTCTTGTGCCAAGGTCAGTAATAAAAATATTGAATAAGATTGGTTCCAAAACCGATCCCTGAGGAACTCCACTAGTAACCTCCCTCCAGCCTCACAGTTCACCTTTCAGTATGGCCCGTTGTTGTCTCCCCTTTAACCAGTTCCTTTTCCACCTTTCAATTCTCATATTAATCCTCATCTTCTCCAATTTAATTAATAATTTCCCATGTGGAACTGTATCAAATGCCTTATTGAAATCCAGGTAGATTAGATCTACTACATTTCCTTCGTCTTAAAAAAAAAAAATCAGTTATCTCAAAGAAGGAGATCAGGTTGGTCTGGCACGATTTATCTTTTGGAAAAACCCTGTTGTATTTTATCCCGATTACTATTCACCTCTATGTCATTAACTACCTTCTCTTTTAAAATTTGTTCCAACATGTTGCATACAATTGACGTCAAACTAACATCATAACATTCCATTTGTATGAGCCTAAGAAAGGCAACAAGAATAAAAAAAAGTTGTTCAGGTGATCTGTGGGTAGATACTACAGTTTATAAATTTTGTATTGGATGGAGTACAGTAAAACCTCAGTGTCATGAACACCAGACTTACAAAATGGCCGGTCAACCACACACCTCATTTGGAACTAAAAACACAATCAGGTAGCAGCAGAGACACCCCCCCCCCCAAAAAAAAAGCAAATACAGTACAGTACTGTGTTAAATGTAAAGTACTAAACAAAAAGAAAAGCAGCATTTTTCTTCTGCATAGTAAAGATTCAAATCTGTATTGAGTCAATGTTCAGTTGTAAACTTTTTAAAAGAACAACCCCAACGTTTTGTTCAAAGTTACGAACATTTCAGAGTTACAAACAACCTCCATTCCTGAGGTGTTCATAACTGAGGTTCTACTGAATTTGTTAACCTTCTAAATACATAGTATTCGTAAACATACTCAATAGGATACATGTATAGAGAAAAAGTTATGTTTTCTATGCATGAAGCACCTTATATGAACATAAATAATATTTCCATGTTGATCTATGTTGATTTTTCCTGGAACACAAGGGACTCTTCTTTCTGTTTCTTTAGTTAAAAGCTTCTTACATAAACAGCATCTACAAAACAGTGGAACATAAAATGAAATACACCAGTATGAGTGGCACTTTGGAATGCACATATAGCCTACATAAATGGAGTAGAAACAAAGTAAGAAAAGAACATTACTACACCTGTACAATGTTGCTGCATTTCCCCGAGAATCTAGATTCTGGTACTCTGGATCAAACAGTCTCTCAATCTTCTTGCAGAAAAGTTTACTGTTGATAACAAATTTGCTCAGAACTAAATTTTGCTTTGTTTGCAGTTAATCAATAACTACATTCTGCTACTTTAAATGAGACGGTTTTAAGAAGTTAGTTTCAAGATTTGACTTTTGCGAAGTTATACAATTTTCCTGTAAGAAATACAATGTGGAAAACTTGTTTCCATTGTGGACATCTGCCACCTTCATATACATTTGGCTATAGAAGAAGTCTTGGGCTGTGCTTTTTTAAAGTGGCCAAAAAGGACCCAATCCTACACCCACTGAGTTAACTGCAACAGTCTTGCCTTTATAAACATATTTAAGCCTATTACTTCCATAAACCAAGCATTTTGATTCTTGGTACCTATTCTGGACTATTAAATTTCCACCTTCCCCACCAACACTCCCATTTCTCTCTTTGTTGAGTCCTGTAAAGAGATTACTAGCTTCTCCTTTTCAAGAATTAACAGACCCGTAACTTGTTACTATCTTGACCCACTGATAGGTGGAGGGGACACCAAGTTTTTCCTCCCCCATTTCTAAATCTATTGAAGCTACACCAAGGTCATTTCAACTATTGAAAAAAGAACTAACCTCTTCCAACTTCGTTTGATAGCGCTAAGATTTTGATTTTTTTTATTTTTATAAAATAAAAAAATGCCTATATAAAGCTCTAGGTGTCCTAACCCAAAACCTACAGCAACATTAAAATAGTTATTCAAAAAGGAACTCTGCCAGCCTGCCATCTACAAAAAGAGCTCCTTTCCACCCTGTCATTCTGGAAAGCACACTCAGCCCTCTCAAAAAACTCTACTGAATCCACATATTAGATCATCATCAGTCACCATACCATCTCCAGTTAATCTCTCTCTGATGGATTTGGAATTGTTGCCCTCAACCCATTTCCCAAATAAACCCTGACATTCTATGATCTACACTACGAGCTGCGATTCCCCTGTTCATGTATACATACTTGTACTAGTTCTCATCCAGCTAGCACGAGTATAAATAGCAGTGTACCTGTGGTAACATGGATAGCGGCAGCAGAGGCACAGCTTTCCTGTGCCAAACACGTACCCACCTGAAGCTGGAGGGTACACAATCAGGGAAATAACACATCTAGCTTGCAGTGTAGATGCAGTCTAAGTCTCATAAGTACTGTTTTCACAATGTGAAGCATTTTGGTGCTTTTCCAAAATGTCACCTATAGACCCTATTTCAAGTAAAGTTACCCCTTAAGTCTTCCATATGGCTTTTAGAACAGGAGTACTTGTGGCACCTTAGAGACTAACAAATTTATTAGAGCATAAGCTTTCGTGGACTACAGCCCACTTCTTCGGATGCATGTAGAGTGGAATAAATATTGAGGAGATATATATACACACATACAGAGGGCATAAACAAGTGGGAGTTGTCTTACCAACTCTGAGGCCAATTAATTAAGAGAAAAAAAACTTTTGAAGTGATAATCAAGATAGCCCAGTACAGACAGTTTGATAAGAAGTGTGAGAATGCTTACAAGGGGAGATAGATTCAATGTTTGTAATGGCTCAGCCATTCCCAGTCCTTATTCAATCCTGAGTTGATTGCGTCTAGTTTGCATATCAATTCCAGCTTTTCCATATGGCTTTTCTTATACTTCTTTACTTCTTGGGTGTTTGGAGCAAGAATCTGTTCTCCCCTAGGTTGAATCCTACCTCCCTAACCATTCCTTTCTGATATGTGGTAGAATCTTTACCTCTTCCTTTTGTTGTGTCTCAAGGCTCTTTCCTTGGCACTTTTGTCCTTTATCTTTTCTCACTGACAGCGGAAGAAACATATACCAATTTAGGTATCATTTCTATGCAGATGACACCCAACTGTACATCTCAATCAACTAACTCGCAACTTATATTGGTGCCAATCACAACAGAACCTGACATATCCCAAAGAGCAAGGTCACTTTATGAGCACTACCTCTGTGTTTCCCTGCTTTTACCTTAACTAAGTTTTCTACTACTGAATGTTTCAAAGATCACAGTCGCTCTATACCTCTGGACTTTCCACTATTACTCTCCTTAACTTTAATCCTAATGCCAGTAATCCCTGACAATTAAAAATGCTTTCCTACCTCATCTTCCTTCTCTGCAAGTCTGACTATTACAATAATTAGTCTTTATCTTGATCCTAGCTCAGCTGAAATCCTTATACATCCCACTCTATTTTAGCGCCATCTTTCATATCCATATGAAATTCCAACTCAAACTTCTGTAATCCCTGAATACTGCAACCAAACTATTCATTCTCCAGGAACTAGGAACACACTACTCCCATCCACAGTTATTGTCAGTGGCGCCCTACCCAATCTCTCAGTCCAAAATGTCTGTTTTCAAAGCTCACTCTAACTCTCTTTCTTCATAGCCACCTACTATCCCATCCACTCAGTTGTCTCCTAATCTTGGACACTTCATGAATCTTCACATTTGGAGTGTTGCCCTTTCACTTGTTGGCGCCTATCTAGAACTTCTTACTTTCTCTTGAAATTTTGTCTTATTCTTGAGCCATTTAATGATATTGTGTATTAAGATATTTTAAAAGTATATAAGTTGCTAACATCACACTAATTCTTTAACAAGTCTTAACTTTTCTGACAAAATATCTAAAAAGGAACAGGAGCCTGTAGTAGAGGGTCAATAGTGATTATTAATATTAAGCTGGAGAAGAAAAAAGTTACCTCTTAAATTTATCTTTTTTGTCCTTCACATCGTCCACTTCATTATGTGTGAAAAGATCAGCGATACGCTTAAGGAGGTCACCGCTGACACAGTTCATGTTGCATGGGGTGGCTATGATAGCACTCATGTTTTTGTGGCAATAATGAATACATTTTTCTACCTAGGAAGGAAAGGAGATATTATGAACACCGAAATTAATGATACACAAACCCGTATCTCAGAAGACCTATTACTTTTATATTAGAAATTTCTTAGAAGCGGGATCAGGACTTTGTTAGAATTAATGGTGTTTAGCAAAACTGGCTCAGTTCAACTCTAAAAATACAATTTAATGGCTCAGAAAGCAAGTCACATTTTTTGTGTACATGGCTTAAATGCAACTCTGAACTACTGCCATCCTGAAGGGTCTTCGATTCTGACTACTATCCCTGAATCCTCTTCAGGAAGTGCCACCTCCACCATGTTCATGATCCAGAACTAGAGACCGTTTTTGTAGCTTTAATATTATATACAGCATTGTACCCACCAAATTTAGCTTTACCGGTGAACTTTAATATTTAGCATGAACTGCAAATAAAAAATGACAGTTGTGACAGCAAGAATATGCAGTACATTAAATTCTAAGTTCCTGCCTTAACTTGGCTGCACAGTGTTTGTCTTTACTATTAAACATTTGGAAAAAGAAAATCAAACAGATACCTCAATGGTCTGTCCATTTACATGATGAACTAGAAATAAGATAAGCTCTTTATATGAATTAAGCTAGTATCTTACAGCTCTTATATGAATTAAGTACTAGATTATGGAAGTGAAAACTCAAGGTAAAACTGCATATCTACACAAAAAATATCATTAAGCAATCTTTTTTTCTCATTATATGCACACATCTCCAATTAAAGTAAATGGGCCTTAAATATGCTGACTGATGGAGAACTGCACTCCAGAGAGAAGTGGCACTTAGTATAAAACAGTGGTTCTCAACCAGAGGTATGTGTACTCCGGGGGTATGCAGAGGTCTTCCAGTGGGTACATCAACTCATCTATATATTTGCCTAGTTGTACAACAGGCTACAGAAAAAGGACTAGTGAAGTCATTACAAACTGAAATTTCATATGATGAAATGTTTATACTGCTCAATATGCTATATTACTGAAATGTAAGTACAATATTTATAGGCCAATTGATTTATTTTATTATATGGTAAAAATAAGAAAGTAAGCAATTTTTCAATAATAGTGTGCTGTGACACTTGTGTTTTTATGTCTGATTTTGTAAGCAACCAGTTTTTAAGTGAGGTGAAACTTGGGGGTACACAAGACAAATCAGACTCGTGAAAGGAGCACAGTAGTCTGGAAAGGTTGAGAGCCACTGGTGTAAAACACTGAAAATGTGGAGACTTTATATTTCCTTTAAGATAGTAGTCAAAAGTCAGATGCTGCCATTAACTCACACAGTGAAGTCAGCTATTATTTAGATTAATAAGTATTCATTTGGAGGTAGATACTGGCTCCCCTAATCACATTCAGTAGTACTTTACTATGCAAGCAGCCCCATTGAAATCAGTGAGACTGCAATTATCGAATTACTACTTTTCATGAGCAAGGTGGTAGAATCTGATCCTCAGATTGTAAACTCTTTGGGACATGAACTATTTTCCCTCTCTGTTTTATACAGCTGTAAGTACACTGTCAAAGCTTAGCAAATAAGCTACTAAGGTTTATGACAACCATTTGGTGGTAAACTGTGTTACTATGACATAGAATTTCTCATCTCTTGTTATACTCACTAAGGAATCCATCTTCAGAAACTCAGAAGAAATAAGAATCGAAATGACATTTCCTGGTTCTAAAAGAGAAACAGCAGAACAAGGTGAAAAGATTAAAATTAATTTATTCCTTTGATAAATTGAGACTACCCTAAGAGACTCAATGTCTCTTTAAAGGAGGATATTGTTTTACTAAACAAGTTTTTATCATTCCACTTTCAAACATGTGTCAAGCCTGATCATTGGAAACAGAATTTCTCCCATCTATACAGGCCCCATCTATACAGGCAATCCCCAGAAATAATCATTTTCTTAGTATAGACAGGTCCTTAGTTCCTGTCTATACATCAACTCAAACATAGTTAACCAGAGCATTTTAACTGATCAAACACTGTTCCAGCTAAGACACTTTTTAACAGTTTGGCTGGTCAGCACATGTGCTAGAGCTAGCTAATGTTATTTTGCTGGAGCAGGGCCTGATCCAGTGCCCATTCAGTGCTCCCAAATAGGAGTTTTTCAATTGATTTCAAGAGGATTTAGATCTGGACTGGACTGATTTAAATCTGCAAGCAGGAAACCTTAGTTTAAATCTATTTTAATAGTGTTTTATATTTACACTTTTAGGTTATTTTCCTAAAGATTGATTCTCATTAGTTGGTATACATTAAAATACAATAATTTGCAACTAAATATAGCCTATACACTAAATCTGCTATTTATTTTTGCTAACCAGGAGAATATCATGTATCTATGCACATTTATTTAAAAGCAATAATACAGTCTAACCTTTTACTGGATGACTATTTTTTTATTTGTAACTTGTCAAGCTTTATTTGGATGGAAATTCAAATAAATTAGAAATGCACAAAATACTAATTTATTTATTTAGTATTAAATATAACTGCCTTCAATGTGCTGGATACATAAGAAAAAAGTTCAAAACATGTTTTGGATTCAAACAAAGGAAGTAATATTTGTAGTTAGAGAACGGAAGTGACTGATCACTGTCGTTCAGGTTTTAGAAGTAGAAGAGTTTATCCTCACACCTAGTTTTTATTCATAGATTCAAAGAGGAAAACAAGCTTTCCTGCTTCAGCAACAAACATATACTGTTTAATATTTTTTGTATTTAATTTAAATGTTTGTAATAGATATTGTAATAAGTTTAGGCCTTAACTTAGGTTATCAATTTCAAATTTAATTTTAAAATAGTTTTTTAAAAATAAAAAGCCCATTTTTAAATTTAAATAAAAATATCCAATTTAAATATATTTCTGATTTTTTTTTAAATGTATTTTATTCCATCCTTGGATGGGCTTATCTAACCCATTTAAGCTACTTAAAGACTGTCTCATTGACTTTAATAGAAGTAGAATCTGACTCAAAATTAAGTACAAGGGTAAAATTTTGAAAGGACTTAAGCAATTTAGGGACCTCACAATGAGAGTCAATGGGATTCTGGCTCCTGTCTATGCCAGGCTCTTAAGTCACTTAAATGCTTTTCAAAGTTTTGTCCCGCGACTACCAAGACAATGATAGAATTGCTCCTTTATACCGCATTTACAATGAAGTTTTTAGGAAAGTCTCCAAATGTTGCTGTAACAACAGTGGGAATGTTACTGTAGATTGGCTACTTGTGCTTATCACAGTGAAATAATCCTGTTCAGAGTGGGCCTAGATTACCTTGGTAAAGATACCAGCTGTCAACATAGACTAGTACTTTCACCACTGTAACCACCAGAGGAATATTTCCCTAAAATTATAAGTAGCAGCAAGACCAGGGACTTTCTATAATGGCCAGGGAAACTGTTTTAGCACATTTCCAACAAACCAGTGTTTCTGGCCCCAGCAGACTGGGCCAAGGAGGTTGGACTTGAATTAAGGAGGGATATTATCTTCCAGACAATTTTGCACATATGCTTTTAGTCTGAAACACAGATCAGATAATGCAGATAATGAATCTGCAGCAAATGAACAATAGAATATTTTTTACCTAAAGCGGGTATTTCATACACTTCATATTCCTTAGTGTTCCTTTTAACATATCTTATCAACCAGTCAAAGATGTGAACGTCACAGTGAACTGAAATGTCCACCTCTTCCCAGCGCTGGGCATCCACAGACAGATACTCAGCAAAGTACTTCATTTCAGAAATCAAAAGATCTCGAGGACAAACAAAATCTTCCTTCAAATTTTTTGCTTCGTCACACACGTGGATCACCATATTTGGCCTTGATTTAAAAAAACAAACAAACAAACAAACAAAAAACAGAAAAAGGAAAGTTATTACAGCTTAGGACCAGAAACGAATAAGAAAGTCAATGTTGATTCACGGAGATTTTTACCCCCAAATTGCATGATTGGTCAGAACCCAGGTTTTCGTAACATTTTATCTTACAAGATAAACAAAACTTCACATTTAACTGCAGTGAGAAAGCTTCTATCTTCCCTCTCACCCCTGCATGTTATTCAATGGCATGCATCCCAGGGCACATAGCTTGATCAAAATCTTATTCACAGGAGAAACTGTAGATGCTAAGTCATACACTGGGACATTCACTGAGCTATATCATTGTTCACAGTCGATTTACTGTGAAGGGAGTTGGTGCACCGTAGATTCACATCCTGGCTTGCAGTGTAGACAAGACCTAAGAGAGTGGGAGTGAGGATTTCTGGGTGCTATTCCCAGGTTTGCCTCAGGCTCACTGTGTGATCTTGGCAAATTACTTAGGTTCTCTGTTCTACCTCATTTTATAAAAGTATAGCTCTATTTGCCTAGCTCACCAGGGTGCTGACATGGTTAATTAGTATGTGTGATTTTACAGCATCTTTCATCTGAAGAAGTTAAAATATTTTAGAGTGTATCAATATTATCTTCTTCCTAACAGGAGGTTCAAGTTCAGATTACATCAATAAAATATCCGCTTCCATGGAGACAGCATAACAAGTCATAGGTCTAAAATAAGTGCCCTTGACAAGTAGGTCTAAAAACTTTTGGAAATTAATATGCATTATATAATATAATATATATGTATAATACATAATTGAAATATCTAGCAAAAATATATAAAGGTATTCCAACTCATCACGGCAGGGATTTTTTTTTTTTTTTTTTAAAAGACCTACAGGTAAAAAACACAACACATTTAGAGAATTTAATTATTTTAGGCTAGTGACCCTTTCTCACAATAACGAGCAGTATTCACCTGGGAGTAAGTGTTCACTGTGACACAGAGGCTCCTAGGCAAAAAGTTTCCTGTTCTTCGCAAACAACTCTCACCTCAGACCTGACAAAACTCACTACACCAAACATGTCTTACAGGATATTTATTCATGAAGAGTAACATGTAACTCGTAACTTGTCAAGATTCATAATCATTGCAAGATGTATTTATAGGTAATATTTAAGAAATAACTTATTTATACCTAAAGTGTGCTTTATGGAGTTGGAGTAAAAATTAGTCACCTGAGAATAATGCATCTTGGCGATGACCCATTCAGGCAGAAGGGAGTTGCACGCGCATACCTGCCCCCTTCCCTCCCCACACTCTTTCAAACCCACCTCCCAACAAATACTTATGTTGTTGTTGTTACTTCTTGGTACATCCTGCAATGCACATATATTCTCTGTAATCGTATTCTTTCAAAGTGCTGTTATTTTAGTTTTTTGACTGGTCTATGCATTTCATAATTTTATTTCTCTCTTATGCTTAAGATTTAATTCTTTGAATAGCGAGTTCTAAAATTTCTAACCTTTCCTGGCTGGATCAATAGTGGTGCACATAAAATTCATTCTGCACATGGATGGAAAATATTACAGGGAACATTGTCACCCCACCCTGTTTAGCCTTGCTCAATTTCAAGACTTACAATGGAAAGCCATCAGAGACAACTGCAAACAATTGAAACATTGTAAAATAGGAACATTACAACAAGAGGAGTTCACCCTGTCTATTGTACTGAAACAATTTTTTGTTTCAGTACAATACAGAGGAGGGAAATGTTCTCTGGATCATTTCACTGAAGTTACCTCTTGAGGAACAATGTTTCTCATGGAAAACTGAATCTTGTGAAGCCAGTCAGCTCTGCAACAGACTGAATGTTGTGGGGAAAACCTACTTCATTAGCTAGGGAAAGGTAACTATTATTAAGTGTACATTCACATTTTATGATTTTGTTTCGCATTGTAACTAGGGATGTCAAGGGATTAAAAAAAATAATCGTGATTAATCACACTGTTAAACATTAATAGAATACAATTTAAATATTTTTAGATATTTTCTACATTTTCAAATATATTGATTTCAATTACAACACAGAATACAAAGTGTACAGTGCTCACTTTACATTTATTTTTGATTAAAAGTATTTGCACTGTAAAAGAAGTATTTTTCAATTCACCTAATAAAGTACTGTAGTGGAACCATTTTATCATGAAAGCTGAACTTACAAATGTAGAATTATGTACAAAAAAAAGTCGTTAAAAAAAATGTAAAATTTTAGAGGCTGCAAGTCCACTCAGTCCTACTTCTTGTCAGCCAATTGCTCAGACAAACAAGTTTGTTTACATTTGCAGGAGATAATGCTGCCCACTTCTCGTTTACGTCACCTGAAAGTGAGAACAGGCGTTCGCATGGCACTGTTGTAGCCAGCATTGCAAGATATTTATGTGCCAAATGCACTAAAAATTCACATGTCCCTTCATGCTTCAACCACCATTCTAGGAGACATGGGTCCATGCTGATGATGGGTTCTGTTCAATAACAATCCAAAGCAGTACGGACCGATGCATGTTCATTTTCATTATCTGAGTGAGATGCCACCAGCAGAAGGTTGTTTTTCTTTTTTGGTGGTTCGGGTTCTGTAGTTCTGCATCAGCGTGTTGCTCTTTTAAGATTTCTGTTTAGCATATCTTACAACGCCGGCTACAAAAGAGCCAAGCAAATGCCTGGTTCTCACTTTCTGGTGACATTGTAAATAAGAAGAGGGCAGCATTATCTCCTGTAAATGTAAACAAATTTGTTTGTTTCTTAGTGCTTGGCTGAAAAAGAAGTAGGACTGAGTGGACTTGTAGGCTCTGAAGTTTTATATTTTTTGTTTTTGAGTGCAGTTATGTAACAAAACAAAACAAAACTCTACATTTTTAAGTTACACTTTCACGATAAAGAGATTGCACTACAGTACTTGTAGGAGGTAAATTGAAAAATACTATTTCTTTTGTTTATAATATTTACAGTGCAAGTATTTATAATCAAACACACACTGATTTCAGTTACAACACAGAATACAATATATATGAAAATGAAGAAAAACATGCAAAATATTTTATAAATGTCAATTGGTATTCTATTGTTTAACAGTGAGATTAAAACTGCGATTAATCGCGATTAATTTTTTTAATCAATTTTTTAAAAAAAATTTTAATCAACGGCCCTAATTGTAAACATTTGTTTCCACTGTTCTCTCTTATTTCTAGTTAAATCTTTACTCATTCTTAAAAAGCTACTTTTGTTTTATTATAAGTATTCACAAGTGCTTGTGGTTTACAGTAAATCTGACAAACTGGGACACACTGCTCCTTTGGGGACAGAAAAATCAGAGATTTCTGTGAGTAACAAGTGTTGGGCTGGAGTAGACAGTTTCAGGGCTGGATATCATGGGAATGATTCAAAGGGACTCAGGACTGGAGTGCACCTATGGTGAAACTACAAGACGAAGATAGGGCTGACATAGCCCAGAGGAGAATGCCTGAGTGGCTGAAAGGCTGGTGGTATTGGGAGCTCTCTGACACCCAGCCAGGCACAGGAAAGACTCCCTCACTCTGAAGGCAGGGGGTAACAAGGTGACTCTCAGTCCCTGGTATCCTGAGAACTGTCACACTCACCACTGTGAATAAGGTGCTCAAAATCTGGCTCTTAATATTTATGTGGTAACAACTACATTATTGAAGTCATTATAGAGCAGGGGTGGCCAAACGTATTGACCCTCTGAGGCATATACAACAATCTTCAGAGGTCTGAGAGCCGGGCTTCAGCCCCACAGGAGGTGCCTGCTGAGGTTTGGGGCTTTGGCCGTGCTCCTGCTGAAGCCCCGAGCTCTGGCTGGCATGCCCCCTGGGACTGAAGCCACAAGACTGCCCTCCCTGCTGGGCAGAAGCCCCTATCCCACCATCCCACTGCAAGGCAGAGGTCCCCACTCTGGTAGGCAGAGAATGGGGGGTGGGAACTCCACGAGCCACAATTTAACTGCAATATAACTTGCAAGCCACGGTTTGGCCATCCCTCTTAAAGAGGGAAGATAAATTAGGAAGTTCATAGCTGCTTTCTCTGTGGCAGTGCATTAATTTACATAGGGAAAACTGCCTTCAAGCTTCAATTTGGGATAATAGAATTATTGAAAGTCTATGAAATCTGAATTTTCTTCAGTCTGTACTGTCTGCCTTAGGAACACAAGGTATACATTTCAATACACAACTGTCAGTGTAGTATATGAAGAGAAAGTGATCGATTGTATAATTCTCAACTAGGATGGCAATGACAAAATTCAATGACCTAGTTTTCATGAATGATAATCAAACACACTCTTTCAGAGAAACTAATCTCAAGACACACACACACAGGAATAACTATATCTACATATACAAAAGGTTTAGGTATGCTTTTTGGGTATTCTAAGTTATTTTCTATCTGCTGTAAGTCAACGTACTGATAATCAAAACAGTTGCGATCTACGAGTTAAACATTTATCAACATTTGCACTGTAAGAATTGAAATCTGGATCAGGGCCTTTAAAGTTAGTTGTACAACAGAACACTTACGCTTGTACTGAATTTTGAGCACACGAATAGTCCCACTGAAGTCAAGTGATAAGTTGGATGGGCCTTAGTTTATAGTCACAAATACTGTGGTTACGGTGTTGTACATTTGAGTTCCACTGACAGTTTGAAATGAGGTAGTGAGATGAAAGGTAATATTCTGCAAGCCATTTTTCCAAGTTTGAGATAAAGAGATATCTGTGGCGTATCATTCATCTTGCCATTAACAAAACAGTGAAAACCTGAAGTATAGGGTCTAATCCTTCTCCCACTGCACTCAATGGCAAACTTCATGAATTTGTTTGCATAAAGTGTTAGGCCGAACAGAGGCTAGTTTATGTTATTCAACTGTCTCGGCAATTTGGTTAATATTATAAATCACAAATAGGTCTTTCTCTACACTGAGAATTTTCAGCTATTTTCCCACCATTGGTGTAGCACCACTGCAGCTCCAAAAGTACTGACATTGGTGGAAGTGCTAGTGGACCATAGGAGCAGGTGTGTTCATGAACAATTGATTAGATTACATGATGGTGAAAACACCCATGACTGATTTCCACTAGCATTCCAACTGTTGCTAGCATGGATGGAGCTGCACAAATACTAACTGACAAATGGTGGGAAGTTGCTGAAAATTCTGTGTAGACACAGCCAGAAAGATGCACATCTGTAAAGAGCAGATTTCAGTTTCACTGATATTAGCTTTACTAGATAGCAAACAATCATCATCCTACCCTTGACTTTCATCAGCATTTTCTCCACCTTTATGTGCAGAATGTTTCTCAGCTTCTGAAGAACAGTTTCTTGTGGAAGCAACACTGGACCTTCCTTCAACATAATAAAAAGCAGCATTAGAATTTAAAGCTAAACTCAGGGTCTCATATACCATTTGTTAGTGTTGCAAGTGTGTTGCTCCCATTCTGAAGAGAAGTTGTCATGATTATAACTGTCACAGGCTTCTCGAACACCTGGTTTAAAGCAGCAATCTGGGTTAAGTTACAATGAAAAGGCAGCCAGGATTAGGTGTACAGCAGACAGTGAAGTCAAGGGTAATTGACCTTTACCTTCGATAAGCTTTCCTCACTAATGTGCAGCATGCAGTAGGGTGTGGATCCAAAGCCCACTGAAATCAATAAGAGTCTTTCCACTGACTTCAGTGGCTTTAGATCAGGTCTTGAGTGCCCCAGTATGCAGCCTTCCAGACGAATTTTCTTGTGGTGATGTAATGACCCATCAAATGTGAAAAAGCCTCTTAAACTTCTTGTAGAACTGCGGCTTTGAATGTAGAGACGTCGCCATCTTAAATAGTTAATGTAAAAGCCAGCCAAAGAACGCTTTGGCCCTCTCATACTGTCTCCTCCTGGCTTCACCATTACCACTACATATATTGGCACTTTTTGACACAGATTAGCATGAGATACTATTATCTCACCTCCATCATCTGGCTGGGTGAACAGAATGCTTTAAGCTGTTTTTTTCCCCTTGGTTCTTGAAGAGATTCCTGTGGACTGTGATGGATAGCTGCTCCCTTCCCCACCCCCCAACAGTCTCCCCTATGCAGAGTCTCCTATAAGTTGCAATTCTGTCACCCCCATTGTTTAACATGCAAGGCTACTAGAGGAGACTGATGGTACTTCAGTTCAAGTACCAAGAACAAGCAGCTGACACCAAGCTATACTTCTCATTCAGCATGGATACTATAGATCCTCTGATGCCCCTGAGCAAAGCAGGCACTTGAATTAAAGGTATTGGCTGGGAAAGAAGAGTGAAATCTAAGAAATCACCAAAACAACGTTCTACTGCTCCTATATTTTCTTTAGAGGATTTTCTAAATATCTTAAAGTCACAACTATTACCACCTCCAGCGATAAGTTTTGACATTAACATACCTGTGGCTACAAAACTGCCAAGAATGTGCCTGAAAGATTTAGTATAAAAATCAAGTACATCAATTTAAGCAGTTCAAAACTTACTGTCATTGTAACTACCTTTTAAAAAGCCACAAACTATAAAACATTTGTACTTGAAACACTAAATGGGTTGACTCAGTTGGAAATAACTTTATTTTAGTTTATGCAGCAGTATTTGTGGCAAATTTATTTGAAGATTACTAACTACTAATTCCGGAAATAGGTTTACCAGACAAAAGAAAAACAGTGGACATGACACTATAATCAAAGCCACAGAATTTACCAGTTATGGAAATTGAATTCTGCCCGATGGAAGGCTCTTGAAACTCCCCCTGTGTATCCAGCAGAGAGGATTTGATGTATGTAGCTAGGGTTTCAACAGGACTCCCACCAGTAGCCATTAATGGATTGTACTGGTTGTCAACAGGTGAACTTCCACTGCTTTTCAGTTCATCAAACCTTTTTGCACACTGTCAAGAGATAAAATGATGGGAATATGAAGCAGATAACGGAAACTATATCACTTTAAAGGCTGGTACTGTTTCCTGTTAATAGTTTCTGCAAATTGATTGATACATCATAGTTAAAAAATTATTAAAGCAAATGTTAAAATTATATCATATACAGGTTAAGGAAAGAGTGTCTGTGCATCTGGGTGTAGTGCTTAGATTATCCAAAAGTACAAGGTTTGGTTTAAAAGTCATAAAATACATATACCAACTCCTTCTATATGGTCAGCATTGAAGTTCTGAATTGAAACCGAACCAACTAAGAACCTTCACACTTAATATTGATTAAACCACATGGTAACTCACTCTGCAATACCTAAGAAGTGCAGACTATCCATGCAATATGTAAAATTTACCAGTTTCAAGACCCCACCAACATTCACACAAATTAAAGGATGGAGTTTCTGACTTAATCCTCAATTTCCCTCTCTTTACAGTTTAAGTTTATCCTTAAAAGGGCAGTTAGATTTTTTTTAAACCTAGCTCCTTTACCTATGATGTTTAATACCTTAAATTACTCAAAGTAGAAATGTCTGTAAAATAAGAACGTAAGAAATTAAGAATGGCCATACTGGGTCAGACCAATGGTCCAGCTAGCCCGGTATCCTGTCTTCTGACAGTGACTAGTGCCAGATGCTTCAGAGGAAATGAACAGAAGAGGGCAATTTCGAGTGATCCATCCTCTGTTGTCCGGTCCCAGCTTCTGGCAGTTGGAGGTTTAAGACATCTGAAGCATGGGGTTGCGTTCCTGACCATCTTGGCTAATAACCACTGATAGACCCATCTTCCATTAATTTAATTCAATTATTTTTTGAACCCAGTTATACCTTTGACCTTCACAACATCCCATGGTAACAAATTCCACAGATTGACTGTGCATTGTGTGAAGTGCTTCCTTTTGTTTATTTTAAACCTGCTGCTTATTAATTTAATCAGGTGACCCTTAGCTCTTCTTATGTAAAGAGGTAAATAATACTTCCCTATTCATTTTCTCCACATCACTCATGATTTTATAGACTTCTATCATATCTCCCCTTAGTCATCCCTTTCTAAGATGAACTGTCCTAGTCTTTTTAATCTCTCCTCATATGACAGTTCATTCCATACCCCTAATCATTTCTGTTGCTTTTTTTTTTAATCTCTTCTAATTCGAATATATCTTTTTTTAGCGATGGGGCTATCAGAGCTGCTTGCAGTATTCAAGGTATGGGTGTACCATATAAATGCCAGTATGATATTTTCTCTCTTATTATTTATCACTTTCCTAATGGCTCCCAACATTGTTAGCTTTTTTTGACTGATGCTGCTGAGTGGATGTTGTCAGAAAAAAACATCCATGATGACTCCAAGATCCCTTTATTGAGTGGTAATAGCAAATTTGGACCCCATTATTTTGCTATATAGTTGGGATTATTTTTTCCTATGTGCATTACTCTTCACTTAACATTGAATTTCATCTGCCATTTTGTTAACCAGTCACCTGGTTTAGAGAGATCACTTTGTAACTCTTCACAGTCAGCTTTGGAATTTTGTATCCTCTGCAAATTTTGCCACCTCATTGTTCACCCCCTTTTCCAAATAATTTATTAATATGTTCAACAGCACAGGTCCCAGGACAGACCCTTGGGTAACCACTATATTTCTCTCTCTCCATTGTAAAAAACTAACTATTTATTCCTACCCCTTTGTTTCATATTTTTTAACTAGTTACTGATCCAGGAGAGGACGTTCTCTCTCATCCCATGACTGCTTAGTTTGCTTAAAAGCTTCTGGTGTGGGATCTTGTCAAAGACTTTCTGAAAGTCCAACTACATTGTATTGACCGGATCTCCCTACTCCACATGCTTGTTGATAACTTCAAAGAATTCTAACAGAAGGGAAATCATGTCTTACCATTTACAAAAGCCACATTGACTCTTCCCCAACATAGCGAGTTTTTCTACGTGTCTGATAACTTTAACTTCCCATTTGCACAATTATTGTTCCTTTACTTTAAGGACTTTGCTCAGATTGGAAAATTTCACTTTATTTCTATTTAGTTTCCCTTTCTTGTTTTCATTACTCCTGGGGGAATTCTGTGCCAAAAAATTAAAAATTCTACAAAATTCTGCATATTTTGTCAAAATAACCCAATATAAACACGCCACTTTCAATTATTTTGATAATTTATTTCAAAATACCTGTCAGCAACTATGTCTAACAATACAGACAAAAAAAGATTCAGGAAATATTTTTTGACAAATAGACTCCTTATTAGACATATTATTACAGAACTCTGAGTAATAATTCATTTAAACTACAATACAGAAATGTATTTTTCGCACTCCTCATAAGCAGTACAAAGACTTGGGGGAGTCAGGTGTAATGGAGGAGCTGAGGAAGAGGGAAGGAGTATGGGTGTGCACATGGAGGGTTGTTGGATGAAGGAGGGGAGAAGTATGGAACAGGTTTTTTAGGGGGCAGGGAGCGATTCTTAGGGAGTCTCCACCATGCAGACCCTGTCTGACTCTTAGCCTCTCATTCAGTCAGGCATATCTGCCCCATCCCCATGTGTCCTTGCATCCACACTCAGCCACCCCTCTTCCTCCCATCCCCATGTGTCCCTGCACTCCCACTCAGCCCCTCCATCCCCATGTGTCCCTGTACCCTCTTCCCCGTCCCCATCTGTCCCTGCAACCCTACTCAGCCACCCTCTCCCCCATGTGGCCCTGAACCACCACCCTCCATCCCCATGTATCCCTACATTCCCACTCCCATTCAGCCCCTGCCTCACTCTGTCTCCTACACTAGCCCTTCTGAAACCCAGAGCGATCCCATGTGCCCCACGCTGTCTGTCCACCCATAGCCTGTGCCTCCTGACCTGGCCCCATGGGCAGGGCGCTGTGAGGAAGGCAGCCTCTTCTCTTCCCTATCTGCAGCTGGGGCTGGCCTGGGAATGGCTGCTCTCTGTTCTGGCCCCTGGTGGGCAAAAGGCATAACCGCAGCACCTTTCTGGTAGAATGTATTTTCTGCAGAAAAAAAATTCTGCACAGCATAATGAATTCTGCACATGCACAGCAGCTCAGAATTCTCCCAGGAGTATATCTTCATGCAGTAGTGAAGAGGCTAATGTTGAAATATTTGGGTTACCAAAAGTGCAGGAGAAAGTTAAAATGCAAACCAGAACAATATTAGGCTTTTAAAAATTTAATTTTTGTGTACAAACAGACTTAAAGGCCTCACTTATTAGATACAGATTTCAATGTAAATTAAAGGCCTTAATGCTTCAAACAACTACACACGAGAGTAACTTTACATATACGAATAGTTCCATTAAACTGAATGGGACAATTCACAAGGGAGTTTGAGAGAATATATTTTAACTCTGCCAAAGTCTATTGGATTAAATGGTCACTTGAGATCATAGGGCTAAATTCACCACGGCAACTCTAACAGCCTTCTATAGAGGCTCTGCATATCCTAAAGCAGAGTAACCACTTTTCTACTAACTCAGTTGAGAAAAGAGGTCAATAAAACATACAGGGGATTAATTTACTTATAATAGAAAGCATTGTATCAGCTGAAAAATTAAGTGACAGCATCCACAACTATGAATCTCTACTAAACACTATCAGCTTGTAGGACAATAAAATTCCACATTAAAAAAAATGATTGACTGGAGTTGAAGCTTATGTTTTAAATACAACATTATAGTGATGTCCATGAACAATGTTATAAATTAAGTGTGAGTTGCCACATTCAATTACAGAGTTTACAACAAGATATCTGTTTACTTGTTATTGTGAGTCACAAAGAAACAAAACTGCCTGGAATTTCACAACAAATTTTGGTCCTGGACTCAAAAGTATTTTGTTTGTCTTTTTTAAATGAAATCACACAAAAATGAGAGTTGAATGATGAAGCAGTCAAGATAAAATAAATCATCCAGGTGTTTCCTTTAAAATATGTGCGCTAAGCAAAATTTGAAATCCAAGAGTTTACAGAAAAATTTAAACAGTTAGGGCCTGATCCTAGAGATGCTGAGTGCTCCTAACTCCCACTGAAGTAGGAAGTACTCTGACTTGAAGGATCAATCTAGCTGTCCTTCCCCCTCTTTAAATATCTGTTGAAAATTGGAGCTTTGTTATTTCCAATTGAAAAGTATATCTGATCATATGCTAACACCATCTACCTCGGGAAAATCATAATGTTTGCTGAGAAGTATACCATAAAGTGTTGGGGGGGGGAGTGGGGGAGAGGGATATGAAGTATGTATGTGCCTTCCATGTCATAAGGCTGTATTTTACAGTGTAATCTGAAAGCTTCTTGAAACTATTACAGACTCTTTCTTTTCACTTCACTTGTTCTTTTGACTAATTCCCAGTAATACTGCCTTAGGCTATAAGATGCATATTCTGCATTCAAGTTATGAATTTTGTTTACTTCGTATCTTGAATGTGGAGGTTTTGTAACACCTTCCTATTTGCATTTTTAACATACTGCTTAACTCTTTCAGGTCCTTTAAGTTCAAGTAACTTTACAAAACCATTCCCCCACCCTTCCAGCCGCCCTTCTGATAAAAGTGTAGTTCTCTTGATAAAGCACTGTTTAAACAGACATACTGATGGTTAATAAAGTTACCTCTTTGGATGTAAATCCTGGAACCAGCCTTGCCACACTGTCCCAGTTGATAGGCTGAGGGACACCGATTAAAGAGTACAGGATCATGTCCAAAACCATTTGATTATTATCATATGGAAAGTTATTGTTTTCTGAGTATCCTCGACTCATCTTTTGGCACTAAAAAGCTAGAGAGGCAAATGTAAATATGTATACATAAAGATCCATAAAGTTTAATACTGCTCATGTTTCACAGCAGCAATAATTACATGATCAGTTAAAGTACAATACATATTAATGGCAACACTACTATTACTATACGAAGTCAAGTACTAATACTACTACTTTTTGAATGGAATCTGGGTCAAATAGACATCTATGCAGCCCAGATTCCATTAAAAAAGGCACAATTGCAAAATAGTTTGTTTCAGTACCAACTGGCTTTTATCCTGATCAATACCGTAAGTAGTTCTATCATAAAAAAAACCCCCAAAGATTCAGCTTCATTTAGGGTTAAAAAGAAGAACACTAATGAAACTACAGCAGGCTTTGTTTTAGAAGTGGCAATTTTTAGAAATGTTAAGGCATTTGATAAAAAGACAACAGAAGTTATTCTGAAGAGACCAAGATGAGTCATACTATAGTTTGACATCTAAATCTAAAAGGAGAAAACTATTCCTCAATACGGAACATGCAGTGTTATGAATCATCTCCTCTTCCTTGAAGCATGAAGGAGTGAGTAGGTCAAATAGGAGACAATTCAGAAAAAAATCAGCAAGATAGTGGGTACCATTAATGCTTATTACAGGTTACAGGGAGTTCAGCTGGGTTTTTTAAAAAATTATAAACCTGACAAAAGTAATATAATGTTATTAGGAAGAAATTCAGACACTGATTTTTCTAATTGGGTAGTAAATAGGAAAGACAGGAATCGGGACTTCAAACACTACAGTATAACCCACCAGCCACAGTGTGTCAGTATAACAGCTACTGTATAAAAAGTAGAGAAAATAGTCTTTTTTTAATTGAAGGTGTAAATACGAATGAGTAGCCTATTCTAGTGATATACAATTACTTATTTCAGCACATGCTTTGGCCATGGAAAGTAAATAAAGGTAAGCTTATGTAGAGGAAGTAGCTATTAAAGTAGACTTTCCAGCACTTAAAGTGGAAATACTAGCAACTGACGGGATCCACAAAGTGGAGATTAATAAGAAAGAAAGAAAACTGGACAAAACTTGCATGATGTGCAGTAGTTTCAAACAATACTAAACTCATCCAGTTAAAAACTTAGTAAATAAGTGCTTTACGGTCCAATCATATGCTTATAGGATAGGCCCAGTTTTTTCAGAATCTCCATTAATTCTGCACGTCCAATCTAATGTATCTACAACCTGACTTTTCAGATGTTCTGGAGCACCCACAGCTCTAAAGTCAATGGGAGCTGCAGCAACTCTGAAAATCAGGTCCTATGGGTTTCAAGTTGAGCATCGAGGAACTGAGGCATACAATTCAATTAGTGAACAATTTTGAAAAATGTTGGCCTTAATTATTATGGTTGCCAATTTTGGTAACTTTTGATTCTTCTATACCACCGCCTCCTGCAAGTGGTACCCCAAGTTGTAAGTATATTCAAAAGGAGCATGGTGGTGGAAAGAGTTTAGAACTAAGATTTTCAAATGCGACTAATAATTTCAGGTGCCCAACTGAGATACCTTAGGAGGGTCCAATTTACAGGAAGTGTTGGTCACCCACTCTCTGAAAATCAGGTCCTTTCAAGGTGCCTCAAATTGGGCACCTAAAAATTGAGGCACTCAAAATCATTACTCAGATCTGAAAATCTTAATTTTGGGGTATAAATAATATGGCAATGGGAGGAGAGAAGATAGCCAAGAGCTATGACTATGGAGAATCCTCAGAAGGCTGCAGTTGGATGTAGTCTCAATGGACTTACTTGCTACAGGGAAAGTCCTCTAAGAGTTGCTTCCTTTACCCACACACTCATTTTTCTAATAGCTAGAAGAGGCTTTCTTAAAAGTTTGTGCTGCAGTAGTAGGGAGCCCATTGATTTCATTTCAGAGTATATAAGCAATAAGGCATAACATTTTGCCAGAAATTTGAACTGGTAAAAAACAAAAACAAAAACCTCCCAACATGTAAGGAAGGAAGTGTTTATGTTGTGGGGAAAAGCATCTGAATTTGTAGAAAATATTTGGAAAAAGAAATAAACGAATAATTATCTTAGTTTCAGAATATTCATCAAAAGAAAATTTAGAGGGAAAGTTATTTTTGGTTTCAAGGTAGCTTTGTTTGAGGAAAAAACAGGAAGTCATATAGTTTTTTCTTTGAAATGTAGCAAGAAGTCCCAAATTAACAGCAATGGAAAATATTTTGCTAAAGAGCAGATGTTCCCTATCAGCAATGGCTGTCAAAACTTTCCTATGCAGGACTGTCAGTGTGTTTCAGCGCTGTTCCGGAATTGTGACCTTTAGGAATAAAAGTAGTTCAATTTCCATGTCCATTCAATATCTGGCGTTCATTCTCCGAAATACTATCAAAAGCGTCAACTGTGATGATTTTTTTTTTATTATTCAGACCTCTCTCCATTAGTGAATGGACAGAAACCAACAGTTTCACATGGGCCATTGAATATTGCATAAGAAATTACCAAAAAGAGATGACCAAGGCCAAATCTGAACCAATGACATAGGTGAAAGGTTATTACATATTGAGCCTGTCTCCTGTGCTATCCAGTCTACCCTTAACTGGCAGTTAAAAAAAAAAAAGTCTGAATGCCAGCAGGGTAAAGGTGCAGGAACAAGATTTATTCTCTACAAAATCAAAATGTAAGTATCGCTTATGGTTAGGCTTAATAAAAATACAATCACTATTGATATTGATAGCCTATAAAGGTTATTCCTATTGTATAAATATACTGTATATTCAGGTGCAGAGATAGAGGAACAGTAGTTATTCTCATTTGCAAGAGTTCTAAAATTTAAAGGAAACAAAACCACAATGGGTTATAGTAGTCTTAACATTTTACTAATAATAACTGTGAAGCAACTCAACAGTGCAATTATGACAGGTACTCCAAGAGGCAGTGACATTTCTTGAGAGGCATGAAGGTTTTATTTATCAAGTATGCACTTTTCTATTTTAGTGTCAACTGGAGCCTAGATTTGGCTATCCTTGCAAATACCCTAGATGAGGACCTGTTTTGGTCATAAAATGACTAGGAATGGGATTTCAGTCTTAGCCACAAACTAAACACAGGTTAAACAGCGTAACCAATAACAATGAGTCAGTGTCAGAATTAGAACAGTTCCCAATCCTGGATGGATTAGATCAACCCCTCAGCTCTAATTTCTTTCTTTCATATACGACACTGACATGTGCTGCCCTATGGGAAGTATCTACTCCCAAAAGCATACCATACGGTCAAATAAATATAGCTACTTAAATCTGCATGTGCAATGATCAAAATACAAACAACTACTGCTATTTGAATTAAATGCTCATTCTGATCATATACATAGAGCTGTGCCATGAATGGATCATCATACAGGCAAATGAATGAGCTTGGATATTGAATGCATGTAGTAGGATATTAAATCTCAGTATTTACTTTCTATTTTGGAATTAGCACACATTGTGCTTGCTATAGTGGGTTCTCTAACACTGTTCTACTGTTGTATAATAAATCTTGTAAAAGCCATAGCTAGCATGTTCAAGACTACTTCCTTTTGCAGCAATGGTACGCACTTTAAGAGATGCAACATGGACAAAGCCTATAATAAGTAACACCACTCTCTAGAGATGACACTGCATCTTTGTGTTCTGCACAGTCTACACTACTGCAAGTGAAGCTCATCTTAAAAAAACCCAATGCCATGAATAAGGTAAGTGAGACATAACAGCTATGGGTGTGGCACAAATTAAAAAAGTTTTAAAACCACTTGGACTAGTACATTAAATACATATAGAAAGAAGGCAACTTCATAAAGGTATCTTTATCAAAAACATGGGGTTCCAAATTAAACAATACTAACAAAATCCCCTATCTTTTTTTTACTTAGTGTTTCATTTGTTTCACAATATAAATGGGGAAAAAAAGTGTCAGTACAAGGAATAGCACGTTTACTTACAGTTAGGGAAATGTGGAGAATTGTGTAAGACTAAAATTTAAAAAAATATATGCAGACAAATCCTTGGTATGGAAAGAAGACAAAGCACAATTCTAGGACTGGGCTTTAACCATTTCCATGCAAAGAATTTACTAGAGTTGAACAGGATTTTATTTTTCTTTCCTTTTTTTTTGGGGGGGGGGGGGGAAAAAAGGGGTTTTGTTTTTTTTTTTTGTATACTATATGTTTAATTAGGAAGTATTAACACATTTAAAAATCCTTGCCATGTAAATATCAGAATCAATAATAATTAAAAATCAATCTGTTGTTTAAAGAGACACTCCTCATCAGATTTCTCTATTTAACAGGGTGTTACCATATTACAGTGTGAGCATCCTTATAACACCTATGACATGCCATTTCTAATATTTTATTAAGTCGAGTGACATTTCTGATTACACATATTTAACAGACCAGGCATGTCTATGAAATGTTAGTATTCAAAAAAAAATTGGGCAGGTGGGCTGGGTTTTTGTTTGTTTGTTTTGGCAGGTGAAGGTACTTTCTGAGTACTGAATAAAAGATAATAAAATATCTAAGTATTTATTTGTCCTCCATCTATTTGTCTGGGTACAAAATTAGTGTGTTAGTTTTACCATAATCACCCCACCTGCCAGGGGCCCCGTCCATGGAAGCAGGGACCCCAAGACTGATGAACCACACCCCGAATGGTGGGGTTCGCTCAGCAGTGCCCAGAAGGTCGCCTGGAGAACGAGGCGGGTGCTCAGCGCCTCCTGCCCAGAAGGAAAGAGAAGCTGAAAGGAGGGAGAGGCTGCGAGTCGGTTACCTGGGGCCCGACCCGGGCGGCAGCAGGGGGATGCGGACCTCTGGGTTTGAAGCCACCGAGGAGCTTGGCGAGCCCCAGCGCCGCGCTAGGGTAGGATGGAGGGAACCAAGAAGGCGCTTCCTGGGGGAGGCAAGAATCCAGACAGAGCGTTACCGCAACTCAGCCACAGACTCAGCGTCTCCCCCGACCTCGCCCTCGCCCAGACACCGCCTGCCACAGTCCGCCCACATGCCCGCCACCATCTCCCAGCCCCTCCCCCCGCGCTGGGAGCCACTGACCGCGCAGAGGCCACTCACCGACCCACCCCACCAGCCACGCCCGGGACACTGGCAGCCCCCGCCTCTGACAGAAGAGAGCCAATGGGGGCGCGAAGCGCGGCCTTCCCGAGAGAGGCGGGCCTTGGCGTGCTGTGTCACGGGGTCGAGTCTCCGCCTCCTTCCCCAGCCTTGTCGCAGTGCAGCGGCTCCTCCCTACCCCCAGCATCTGGTCTCCTAGCAACGAGCCGCGCAAAGCGCCCTCGGGCTGGGAGCCGCCGTCTCAGGCAGGTGGACGAGAAAGGCGGGGCTGGTCCTTTCCCCACCCAGGGCAGGGGCAGATGAACCCGCCCCTTCGCCCCAGGGCCCCAGCCCTGTCTCGCTGTGACGTCACGCCCTCCTCCGTCGGCACTCCAACGTGACATCACACCACTACCCTAACCCCTCACCCAGGGCCAGCTCTAGGTTTTTTGCTGCCCCAAGCAAAAAAATCTTTGGCTGCCCACCCCACCCACCAACCCTGAGGGCTCTCTCCCCCCACAACTGCACCCTGCTGCTGCCCCAGACCTGGGTCACTGGTAACTCGCTCCCATGGCAAGTCATTCAGCAGGAATTTTAGCTGTGCACAGAACACAGACAGGATTGGTTCCCACATGGTTACAGAACTGCAGTAAAATGGAACAGTTTTCAGCTTGTGTGATTGGAGGCTATCTGGATGCATATTATAAGACTGTCCTACATAAATGAGGAAAAGTTGAGGTGCCTTTATTATTCTTTTGTTCCATTCTTTGTTTCTATGGGGAATTTGCCTATGCAATATCACTGTCTTCCTTTCAAACAAATAAAACTAAAACTAAAAAAACTAAGAAAACAAACAAACAAAAAAAACAATGGCTGTTGAAAATAGCAATTTCAGTTCTAATAACCACTGAGAAGCATTTCTTGCTCAATTTATTCTACTTTTTCTACAGCAAGTTACAGTGGATCAGTATATTTGATTTGGGAGAAATGAAGTAACAGCTGCCCAAATTGCGCTTGAGCACTCCTGAATTTTGAGGGTGTTCAAATCTGGAAAGCAGGTGCTAGATTCCTTTTCTGAATATTAGCTAAATCTGGAAAAGAAAAGTCAATTTCTGCTTCCATGGCTCAGAAGTGTAAATCCTCCTACGTGCCTGGTACTGTATCTAAAGCTGCCCAGGTCCTAGTACAGCCTCCCCTCCCTTACTTTTCTGTTTAAATTCTAGTGGGATCCACGTACCTCCCTTGCTAGGCTTCAGATAGAGAGGTGCACTGTCCATTTAGTCCACCCAATTCTTTCTTTGGGGGAGAGCCCAGGGCTGGGGTGGCAGGAGGTGTAGGGAGGAGGGGAGCCCAGGGCTGGGGCAGCAGGAGGTGCAGGTGGAGGCCAGAGCTGGGGCAGCAGAGGGTGCGGGTGTGGTGGGAAAGAGCCCAGGGCTGGGGCGGCAGGAGGTGCAGGTGGGGGCCAGAGCTGGGGTGGCAGGAGATGCGGGTGGGGGGAGAGCCCAGGGCTGGGCCAGCAGGGGGGTGCAGGTGGGGGCCAGAGCTGGGGCAGCAGGGGGTGTGGGCGGGGGAGAGTCCAGGGCTGGGGCAACACGGGGGTGGGGGGCGGCAAAAAACCTAGAGCTGGCTCTGCCCCTACCATTCACAGCAAGCTGCAGCATGAGGTTTCAGTTCCACACTCCTTCCCCCTCCCTTTTGTGTTAATTGCAGCCAAGGGAATGCTGGGAAATGTAGTTCTTTCCCTGCTCCGGGGCTGGCTCTATAGGCAGGGAGCTAACTAATGAACTACAGATCCCAGGGACCCCTGTTGGTTCTCAGCTCCCATGCTGGATTCTTGCGCCCCTGCAAATTTGCCGCCTCAAGCAACTGCTTGCTTTGCTGGTGCCTAGAGCCGGCCCTGCCCTCACCACAGCACGACATCGCCCACTTCTCTATCAGCATGATGTCACCCACCACTCGACGTCACCCGCCTCACCGCCACTTCAGTGCGATGTCATCCAATCAACCAGCCCTGTACCTTGGCATGATGTCACCCCAGCCCCCAACCTCACAGCGTGACAAAGCCCCAACCTGTACATTTGCTGTTCCAAAAGCCAGTGAAAAATCACTGTAGTGGTTGGCCTCAATTTCACCAGCACCAGGATGGCTCTGGGTAAAAGACACATTTTCAGTTACTTTGGAGGAGGAGTTATTGTCCCCGGACCTACATGTCCTGCAGAGAAGAGAGAGTTGGGACCTCATGTCCTGGAAGTGGGGAGGGGACAGACAGGCTGTAGATGTATGTACATTGCCCCTTCTGATCCCAGCAAGTAGTGGTGAATCTGCCAGTTGAGAAGTCCCTGAGACTTCATTAACTTTCGCCTGGGTCCCCCTCTGCACTATCAAAATTCCCTGGGTGATTTCAGGGGCAGTAGAGCATGGGAAAGCCATATTGCCTGGGAAGAAAGCTGGAGGAAAGGGATCCCTGTATCTGCACAAAAGCTAGGCACTTTCAGGCAGGCAGGCCTGTGCTTTTAGCAGATCTCTCCAGTTTTGTGCAGTTTTTGTTAAACTGATTTTTAGACGGCTGGTTTATTATAGGGTTCACCAGTAATCTAACCAGAAGATCCTTAGGTTCTTCTACCAAACTCAGGCTACAGGATTGGAGAATGTTGCAGTGGTTCTCAAACTTTTGTACTGGTGACCCCTTTCACATATCAAGCCTCTGAGTGCGACCCCCCTTATAAATTAAAAACACTTATTTATATAACGCCATTATAAATGCTGGGGAAACAGCGGGGTTTGGGGTGGAGACTGACAGCTCACGACCCCCCCATGTAATAACCTTGCAACCCCCTTAGGGACCCCAACCCTCAGTTTGAGAACCCCTGAGTAGAGAGTTCAATACCTTGTACGGACCATTGAAGTGTGTGGCAAGAACATTCACGCTGAGGACAGAGCTAGGCTGTTGAGATTTTTATTAAAATTAAGGAAAAGTTATCAAAGTTCCAAACCACAGAATCAGAAAGAAATAATACAGTTCTAGGGGTACCCATGGTAACATTCCTTGCAGAAGCTACTTAGACTAGCATATCCATAGCCTTCCTTCGGGACCTAGAGATAAGAGCCACAATGAGTCTGATGTTCCAGGTTCCTCAGTGCCAACATGGTGGAGATAAGGGCTAGATTAGAGTAGCTAAGGTATATTTAAACGTTAAGCTAACAGCTAAACAAAAGGAACTAACAAACTGAATGTTAAAAGAACTTGAAGCTAAAAGAAGTAACTCCACATGGTTGTTTTCCCTCTTATGGGGTCTTGGG
Source organism: Trachemys scripta elegans (assembly GCF_013100865.1). NCBI lineage: Eukaryota > Metazoa > Chordata > Testudines > Emydidae > Trachemys > Trachemys scripta. The sequence continues at coordinate 20,749,584 of NC_048300.1, forward strand.
ACTATCCTGAATATTCATGTCAGTGGCCCACCTTTCATGTTCAAATCTCATGTCCTTATCCACATAAATCTTAGGGTACACTTTCTCTATAGAACATAAGAATGGCCATACTGGGTCAGACCAATGGTCCATCTAGCCCAGTATCCTGTCTTCCGACAGTGGCCAATGCCAAGTGCTTCAGAGGGAATGAACAGAATAGGTAATCATCAAGTCAAGTGATCTGTTGCCCATTCCTAGCTTCTGGCAAACAGAGGCTAGGGACCAGGAGCGGCGCCAGGGTTTTTGCCACCCTAGGCAGCAGTGCTCCTCTAAGCATTCGGCGGCCGGGGTCCTTTTGCTCCACATCTTCAGGGCACTTTGGCGGCGGATCCCGGAGCAAGTGAAGGACCCGCCGCCGAATTTCTTCTGAAGAAACTCCGCCCTTTCCCCGCTCCCAGCCCCGCCCCAACTCTGCCCCCTTCCCTGAACGCTCCGCCCCCTGCTCCTCCCCCTCCCTTGCTTCCTGCGAATCAAATGTTCGCGGGAAGCCAGAAACAGGGAGGCACCAGGTAAGCTGGGGCTGGGGCGGGATGCGGCGCGGCCCAGTCAGGCCCCCCTGGCCGAGTGGCTCCCTTTGGTGGCCGGCCGGCCCAGGCCAAGAGGCTCTGGCCCCAGCGTCTCCCGCCCGGCTCGGCTCGGGCCTTGGGGCGCTGGTCCCCGGCCAATTGTCTGCGCCCCCAGCCGAGCACCGCGCAGGCCCCCGGCCAAGTGCCCGCGC